>NC_056442.1:60475242-60507742 GCF_018296145.1 Oncorhynchus tshawytscha | reverse complement strand
GGTCACCCTCCTCTCATATCTCAGAGGTCACCCTCTCCAGGACACCCTCCTCTCATGTTCTGGTATCTCAGAGCTCCACAGGTCACCCTCCTCTCATGTTCTGGTATCTCAGAGCTCTCCAGGAGGTCACCCTCCTCTCATGTTCTGGTATCTCAGAGCTCCACAGGTCACCCTCCTCTCATGTTCTGGTATCTCAGAGCTCTCCAGGACACCCTCCTCTCATGTTCTGGTATCTCAGAGCTCCACAGGTCACCCTCCTCTCATGTTCTGGTATCTCAGAGCTCCCCAGGTCACCCTCCTCTCATGCTCATTGTTTGTTCCGGCACCTCGCAATTTACAAATGATGCACTGAACACAGGTTGTCTATCCTCTAGCTACCCACCATAGGCTTCTAAAATATCCACACTAGCCTCCAGGTATATATTATGAGTTAAAAGATTATGAATATTAGGCTATATTATGAAATTATTATTTAAGTGCATTGAAGAGAAATCACAATCAGTAAAACAAATTATAATGCTAGCTAACTAGCAGATTAACATAACTCAAAACATCAATGATCAGGCTAGCTAACTAGCAGATTAACATAACTCAAAACATCAATAATCAGGCTAGCTAACTAGCAGATTTACATACATCATTAACATCAATGATCAGGCTAGCTAGCTAGCAAATTAACATCAATGATCAGGCTAGCTAACTAGCAGATTTACATAAATCATTAACATCAATGATCAGGTTAGCTAGCTAGCAAATTAACATCAATGATCAGGCTAGCTAACTAGCAGATTTACATAAATCATTAACATCAATGATCAGGTTAGCTAGCTAGCAAATTAACATCAATGATCAGGCTAGCTAACTAGCAGATTTGCATAAATCATTAACATCAATGATCAGGCTAGCTAATTAGCAGATGAACATAAAACATTAACATCAATGATCAGGCTAGCTAACTTGCAGATTTACATAAATCATTAACATCAATGATCAGATGATAGCCTAGCCTACCATCTTGTTGTCAATCATGTCTTTAGGAGGCACTAGCCTAGCCTACCATCTTGTTGTCAATCATGTCTTTAGGAGGCACTAGCCTAGCCTACCATCTTGTTGTCAATCATGTCTTTAGGAGGCACTAGCCTAGCCTACCATCTTGTTGTCAATCATGTCTTTAGGAGGCACTAGCCTAGCCTACCATCTTGTTGTCAATCATGTCTTTAGGAGGCACTAGCCTAGCCTACCATCTTGTTGTCAATCATGTCTTTAGGAGGCACTGTAAGTAGCTTACAAATGATGAAGAGTGAGTGTGTTGCAGAATTAAATAGTTATATGCTAACTAAGGGCAGTTAGTATATTATGAATTTCATTTTGATCACCTGACCCCTGGAAGGTCTGTGAGCACCTGGCACCTGGAAGTTCTGTGAGCACCTGGCCCATGGAAGGTCCTGAGCCATCTGGTCCCTGGAAGGTCTGTGAGCCCCTGGCCCCTGGACCATCTGTTGTCAGCCCCTGGCTCCTGGAAGGTCTGTGAGCACCTGACCCCTGGAATCTGTTGAGCACCTGGCCCCTGGAAGGTCTGTGATCCCCTGGCCCCATCTTGTTGAGCACCTGGCCCCTGGAAGGTCTGTGAGCCCCTGGCCCCTGGAAGGTGAGTGAGCCCCTGGCCCCTGGAAGGTCTAGTGAGCACCTGCCCCTGGAAGGTCTGTGAGCATACCCCTGGAAGGTCATTTTGAGCACCTGACCCCTGGAAGGTCTGTGAGCACCTGGCCCCTGGAAGGTCTGTGAGCCCCTGGCCCCTGGAAGGTCTGTGAGCACCTGGCCCCTGGAAGGTCTGTGAGCCCCTGGCCCCTGGAAGGTCTGAAGGTCATTGACACTTCATCAGCCCCAGTCACCTGCCCTCCTCCTGCTTCTCTGACAGGGTGGCAGCGTTGAGGCTGTCCCAGTCACCTGCCCTCCTCCTGCTTCTCTGACAGGGTGGCAGCGTTCAGACTGCCCCAGACACCTGCCCTCCTCCTGCTTCTCTGACAGGGTGGCAGCGTTCAGACTGCCCCAGACACCTGCCCTCCTCCTGCCTCTCTGACAGGGTGGCAGCGTTCAGACTGCCCCAGACACCTGCCCTCCTCCTGCCTCTCTGACAGGGTGGCAGCGTTGAGGCTGTCCCAGTCACCTGTCCTCCTCCTGCCTCTCTGACAGGGTGGCAGCGTTCAGGCTGTTCCCGCACCTGCCCTCCTCCTGCCTCTCTGCCAGTGTAATAAGGTAAAGGGGGACAGGGTAGGAAGATAAACATGCCCACCCAGAAGCAGTGTGAGATTGACGTATAATTTCAGGAGCATTAAGCGAGACGTATTCAATTTCCTGGTAGAGCATGTCCCTATCATCTGTCACTTCCTGCTATTTACTCTTGTCTATCGCCGTCGCAGTGCCACGACCCGGGTCTGGCTGGCTGTCTGAACGACGGTCGGACACCATACACAGATCTCCCATCACAGCAGATTTGGTCTGTCTCCTCTCTCCCTTCCTCCGTCCTCCCTCCCTCTTCCGCCCCTCCATCCTCCCAATCACCCTCCCATCCCAGACTGCTCTCCAGGTGCGCGTGTGCGTGTGCATGTGTCAAATCAACCCTCCCACTAATGGACCTGACTGCTATCAAGGTCCATTTCATTGAACATCACTGTCCAGCCGCACTCATTGCCAGGTCCAGTTATGTGGACAGCCGTCAGCCAGCGAGACACATTGTAACAATGATTCTAAATAGTCCTGGTCTGCATGGCGAAACATACTGATAAACACACTTGGGAAGAAATCACTGCCTTTTGTGTCCCTTTAATACTCTAAGTAGACCTTGTGCACCAATATTGAAATGTAATGGCCTGATATCTTAAATAAATAACCTTTTAATATATATATATATATATATATGTATATATTATATACAGTGCCTTCAGAAAGTACCACTTGACATTTTCCCCATTTTGTTACGTTACAGCCTTATTCTAAAACGGATTAAATCAAGAAAATTCCTCAACAATCTGCAAACACTACCCCATAATGACAAAGCAAAAAACATTTTTTGTAATTTCTGTGCGTATATGAATAATTGAAAACTGAAATATCACATTTACATAAACATTCTCAAAAAAATCATAAACAGAAATACCTTATTTACATAAGTATTCAGACCCTTTCATATGAGACTAGAATTTGAGTTCAGAGGCTTCCTGTTTCCATTGATCATCCTTGAGATGTTTCTACATCTTGATTGGAGTCCACCTGTGGTAGATTAAATTGATTGGACATGATTTGCAAAGGCACACACCTGTCTACAGTGGCAAGAAAAAATATGTGATCCCTTTCCTGGATTTCTGCATAAATTTGACATCAAATTTGATCTGATCTTCATCTAAGTTACAACAATAGACAAACACAGTCTGCTTAAACTAATAACACACAAATTATAAAAATGTATTTTTCATGTCTATATTGAATACATAATTTAAACATTCACAGTGTAGGTTGGAAAAAGTATGTGAACCCCTAGGCTAATGACTTCTCCAAAAGCTAATTGGAGTCAGGAGTCAGCTGACCTGGAGTCCAATCAATGAGACGAGATTGGAGATCTTGGTTAGAGCTGCCTTGCCCTATATCAAACACTCACAACATTTTTGTTTGCTATTCATAAGAAGCATTGCCTGATGTGAACCATGCCTTGGACAAAAGAGATCTCAGAACACCTAAGATTAAGAATTGTTGCCTTGCATAAAGCTGGAAAGGGTTACAAAAGTATCTCTAAAAGTCAGTCCACGGTAAGACAAATTGTCTATAAATGGAGAAATTTCAACACTGTTGTTACTCTCCCTAGGAGTGGCCGTCCTGCAAGAGCACAGCAGAATTTTCAATGAGGTTAAGAATCCTAGAGTGTCAGCTAAAGACTTACAGAAATCTCAGGAACATGCTAACATCTGTGTTAACATCTGTGTTAACACTAAACAAGAATGGTGTTCATGGGAGGACACCATGGAAGAAGCCACTTATGTCCCCAAAAAACATTTCTGCACATCTGAAGTTCGCAAAATAGCACCTGGATGTTCCACTGCGCTTTTGTCAAAATATTCTGTGGACAGATGAAACTACAGTTGAGTTGTTTGGAAGGAAAACACAACACTATGTGTGGAGAAAAAAAGGCACAGCACAGCACACCAACATCAAAACCTCATCCCAACTGTAAAGTATGGAGGAGGGAGCGTCATGGTTTGGGTCTCCTGTGTTGCCTCAGGGCCTTGACAGCTTGCAATCATCGACAGAAAAATGAATTCCCAAGATTATCAAGACATTTTGCAGGAGAATGTAAGGCTATCTGTCTGCCAATTGAAGCTCAACAGAAGTTAGGTGATGCAACAGGACAACAACCTAAAAGAAAGAAGTAAATCATCAATAGAATGGCTTCAACAGAAGAAAACCTTTCTGGAGTGACCCAGTCAGTCCTGAACAGAAGAAAACCTTTTTGGAGTGACCCAGTCAGTCCTGAACAGAAGAAAACCTTTTTGGAGTGACCCAGTCAGTCCTGAACAGAAGAAAACCTTTCTGGAGTGACCCAGTCAGTCCTGAACAGAAGAAAACCTTTCTGGAGTGACCCAGTCAGTCCTGAACAGAAGAAAACCTTTCTGGAGTGACCCAGTCAGTCCTGACCTCAACCCAATTGAGATGCTGTGGCATGACCTCAAGAGAGCGGTTCACACCAGACATCCCAAGAAAATTGTTGAACTAAAACAGTTTTGTAACGAGGAATGGTCCAAAATTCCTCCTGACTGTTGTGCAGGTCTGATCCACAACTATAGAAAACGTTTGGTTGAGGTTATTGCTGCCAAAGGAGAGTCAACCTGTTACTAAATCCAAGGGTTCACATACTTTTCCCACCCTGCACTGTGAATGTTTACACGGTGTGTTCAATAAAGACACGAAAACATATAATTGTTTGTGTGTTATTAGTTTAAATCAGACTGTGTTTGTCTATTGTTGTGACTTAGATGAAGATCAGATCAAATGTTATGACCGATTGTTCAGAAGTCCAGGTAATTCTGAAGGGTTCACATACTTTTTCTTGCCACAGTAGTGAGGTCCCACAGTTGACAGCACATGTCAAAACAAAAACCAAGCCATGAGGTCGAAGGAATTGTCCATAGAGCTCCGAGACAGGATTGTGTCAAGGCACAGATCTGGGGAAGGGTACCAAAAAATGTCTGCAGCATTCCCCAAGAACATTATTAAATGGAAGAAGTTTGGAACCACCAAGACTCTTCCTAGAGCTGGCCGCCCGGCCTAACTGAGAAATCGGAGGGACAAGGACCTTGATCAGGGATGTGACCAAGAACCCGATGGTGACTAACAGTGCTCTAGGGTTCCTCTACGGAGATGGGAGAACCTTCCAGAAGGACAACCATCTCTGCACCACTCCACCAATCAGGCCAGAAGGAAGCCACTCCTCAGTAAAAGGCACATGACAGCCAACTTGGAGTTTCCCGAAGGCACTTAAAGACTCTCAGACCACAAGAAACAAGATTCACTTGTGTGATGAAACCAAGATTCAACTCTTTGGCCTGAATGCCAAGCGTCACATCTGGAGGAAACCTGGCACCATCCCTACTGTGAAGCATGGAGATGGTGGCAGCATCATGCTGTGGAGGTGTTTTTCAGAGGCAGGGACTGGGAGACTAGTCAGAATCGAGGCAAAGATGAAAGGCGAAAACTACAAAAAGATCCTTGATGAAAACCTGCTCCAGGGCACTCAGGACGTTAGACTGGGGCGAAGGTTCACCTTCCAACAGGACAACGACCCTAAGCACACAGCCAAGACAACAATTTTGATTTGTTTAACACTTTTCTGCTTTCTACATGATTCCACATATGTTATTTCACAGTTTTGATACCTTCACTATTATTCTACAATTCTACATAATTAAAGAAAAACCCTTGAATGAGTAGGTGTGTCCAAACTTTAACACTAATCTTGTGTTGTTGACCTGATCTTGATCTGAAGGTTGTTTCCTTCACGGGCTCAGTTGGTAGAGTACGGTGCCATCAACAGCAGGGTTGTGGGTTTGATCCCCGCCAGGAACTGAAAGCTGAACTACTGTAAGTCGTTCTGGATAAGAGCATCTGCTATCTGACTAAAATGTACTGTATATTAAATAAACTACTTTCAACATTTTCATAGAAAATAATATCCACGTTTTCGTGAAGTAGGTTTTATTGTAGGTTTTATTGTCGCTCATTCTATTCCACTCTAAAAATACACTTTATCTGGTCCTTGGCCAATATCCTAATCTGACTTTGGTGCAGGTCATGTTGTTCTTCACATTACTGTTTCTGGTAAACACACTATATCAAATTGAATCTACGTTTATTTAACACATGCGCAGGATACAGAAGGTGTAAACGGTACAGTGAAATGGTTTCCTGGAGTCTTTCGTTTAGACATGTGCCAGACTGGGTTCAAATGCCCTCTGTTTAAATGTCTCTGTGTTTATTTATCTGTATATATTATGTATGTGTGTGATTATATATACACAGTATTTTATTTAGAAAAATAGCTAGCTAGCCAGCAAAACAATGAACCATAATCCCAACTCATACTACCATGCAAGAATCTGCAGGCAGCTAAAGCTAACCAAATCGGTTCAATGTTAGCTAGCTAACAAAAGGCTATAATTAGCAATGCAAATAGGTTTCTGAGATATTAATTATATTGCTGCACAGATCATACACGGAATGTTAGCTACCTAGCTACAGCGCCTTGCAAAAGTATTCACCCCCTTGGCATTTTTCCTATATATTTTTTTGCTTTACAACCTGTAATATAAATGGATTTTAATTTGGATTTAATGTAATTTACATCAAATAATCCAAATTGGTGAAGTGAAAAATAACTGAGTCTTTGCATTTAACATGTGCCAGACTAAAGTGGTGGGCATATAAAGTGGTCTGTTTATAAAGTCTCTGTGTTTATTTATCTGTATATATTATGTATGTGTGTGATTATATATACAGTATTTTATTTGTGCATAAAAGTAGTGTGCTAGCAGCAATAAAGTGGTGAACATATAATCCCAACTGCATATAAATGCATAGAAGTGGTGCAGGCATATAAAGCTGCAACCAAATCGGTTCAATGTTAGCTAGCTAACATAAAAGGCTATAATTGGCAATGCAAATAAGGTTTCTGAGATATTAAATATTGCTGCATATAACAGATGTGGCATATAAAGTGTTAGCATATAAAGTGGTGTGTGCAAAAGTATTCAAAGTGGTGTGGCATTTTGGCATATTTTTGCTATACAACCTGTAATATAAATGGATTTATAAAGTGGTTGGCATATAAAGTGGTGTGTGCATTTAAGTGGTAATTGGCATCAAATAATAAAGTGGTGAAGTGAAAAAGTAACTGAAAAGTGGTGTGTGCATATAAAGTGGTGTGGCATATAAAGTGGTGGGGCATATAAAGTGGTGTGGCATATAAAGTGGTGTGTGCATATAAAGTGGTGTGGCATATAAAGTGGTGTGTGCATATAAAGTGGTGTGTGCATATAAAGTGGTGTGTGCATATAAAGTGGTGTGGCATATAAAGTGGTGTGTGCATATAAAGTGGTGTGTGCATATAAAGTGGTGCATATGTGTGCATATAAAGTGGTGTGCATATAAAGTGGTGTGGGCATATAAAGTGGTGGGGCATATAAAGTGGTGTGCATATGCAAGTGGTGTGTGCATATAAAGTGGTGTGGCATATAAAGTGGTGTTGCATATAAAGTGGTGTGTGCATATAAAGTGGTGTGTGCATATAAAGTGCATATAAAGTGGTGTGCATATAAAGTGCATATAAAGTGGTGTGGCATATAAAGTGGTGTGTGCATATAAAGTGGTGTGTGCATATAAAGTGGTGTGGGCATATAAAGTGGTGGGCATATAAAGTGGTGTGTGCATATAAAGTGGTGGTGCATATAAAGTGGTGTGGGCATATAAAGTGGTGTGTGCATATAAAGTGGTGTGTGCATATAAAGTGGTGGGGCATATAAGTGGTGGGGGTGGGGGCATATAAAGTGGTGGGGCATATAATTGGTTCCAAGATGGCGTAGCAGTCGGACGTCTTGTCGTGTCGTGTCCCTTGTATATATCTTTTTTTTTTTTTTACATATTTTTCTTCGCATATCTTTTAAAACATTTTGCTAAACCTCAACTTCTAAATACTCTCCTGCAACCCGCCTCACCCAATGTTGCTATTTTTTCTGAAGTATTTATATTTACTTCGGATCCAGATCCCCTCAACTGAAGCTAGCCAGCTAACTACCAGCTATCAGTCAGCAAACCATTGCTAGTGGTCTTCAGCTAACCGGTCATCAGCTAACCTTTAGCTCGGAAAGCTCTCGCCAGTTCGAACAACGCGACTCTATCCAGAGCATAACGGACCTATTATTATTTTTTATCCCCGGATTCCCACCGGATTCCCACCGCAAACGGAACATTTTCATCTGGATCTTCACATCTAGCTAACTAGCTAACCGCAACGCCGGATGATTACTCCTGGCTAGCGTTTCCACCCACTTAGCTTGAAGCTAGCCCGGCCAGAGCTCCTGTGCTACCACCGAAGCATACTCCTGGGCTACAATATCCGGACCCACGACCGGTCTGTCGATGTCACCGCATGAAGAGGCATAAACAGACTCACCCCATCACGACGCCCCCCCAAAGGCTAACTTTCTAGCCCTTGCTATCTCCTTGCTTGCTAATTCGGCCTGCTAACTGCTAGCTTGTTTAGCCCCGGTCCGCTAACTGCTACCTTGTTTAGCCCCGGCCTACTAACTGTTAGCTTGTTAGCACAGGCCTGCTAACCGTCTGAAACGCCGCGTCCCAAACACTAACTGGACCCATATTTACTTTCAATCTCTTTTCGATTTTTAATTTGTTTATACCTTCCGGTAACCTGCCTCACCCAATGTGATACGGAATCGCTATTATTTTTAATTTTTAGAACACACTCAAGAACCTCCAGAAGCTAACCAGCTAACTAGCTACAAGCAATTTAGTCATTGTTAGCCACTGCTAGCGGCTTTTACCTTTTACCTTCTGCACAGCCAGCCAGTTGTTAACCTGGATAATAGTCGCCAGTCCAGCTTCCCTGCCCCATCCACCGCTGCCCCCTGGACACTGATCTCTTGGCTACATAGCTGATGCACTCTGGACTGTCCATTAATCACGGTACTCCATTCTGCTTGTTTATGTTTTATCTGTCGGCCCCAGCCGCACTCAGGCTCTGTGTGTAGTTAATCCGACCCTCCCTGCCTAGTCAATGCCATTTTACCTGCTGTTGTTGTGCTAGCTGATTAGCTGTTGTTGTCTCACCTACTGTTTTAGCTACTGTTTTAGCTAGCTCTCCCAATTCAACACCTGTGATTACTGTATGCCACGCTGTATGTCAATATGCCTTGTATACTGTTGTTCAGGTTAGTTATAATTGTTTTAGTTTACAATGGAGCCCCTAGTTCCACTCTTCATACACCTGATACCTCCTTTGTCCCACCTCCCATACATGCGGTGACCTCACCCATTACAACCAGCATGTCCAGAGATACAACCTCTCTCATCATCAACCAGTGCCTGGGCTTACCTCCCTGCACCCGCACCCCACCATACCCCTGTCTGCGCATTATGCCCTGAATATATTCTATCATGCCCAGAAATCTGCTCCTTTTGTTCTCTGTCCCCAACGTTCTAGGCGACCAGTTTTGATAGCCTTTAGCCGCACCCTCATTCTACTCCTCCTCTGTTCCGCGGGTGATGTGGAGGTAAACCCAGGCCCTGCATGTCCCCAGGCACCCTCATTTGTTGACTTCTGTGATCGAAAAAGCCTTGGTTTCATGCATGTCAACATCAGAAGCCTCCTCCCTAAGTTTGTTTTACTCACTGCTTTAGCACACTCTGCTAACCCTGACGCCCTTGCCGTGTCTGAATCCTCTCTCAGGAAGGCCACCAAAAATTCGGAGATTTCCATACCCAACTATAACATTTTCCGTCAAGATAGAACTGCCAAAGGGGGAGGAGTTGCAGTTTACTGCAGAGATAGCCTGCAAAGTAATGTCATACTTTCCAGGTCCATACCGAAACAGTTCGAAATACTAATTTTGAAAATTACTCTCTCCAGAAATAAGTCTCTCACTGTTGCCTCCTGCTACCGACCCCCCTCAGCTCCCAGCTGTGCGCTGGACACCATTTGTGAAATTGATCGCCCCCCATCTAGCTTCAGAGTTTGTTCTGTTAGGTGACCTAAACTGGGATATGCTTAACACCCCGGCAGTCCTACAATCTAAGCTAGATGCCCTCAATCTCACACAAATCATCAAGGAACCCACCAGGTACAACCCTAAATCTGTAAACAAGGGCACCCTCATAGACGTCATCCTGACCAACTGGCCCTCCAAATACACCTCCGCTGTCTTCAACCAGGATCTCAGCGATCACTGCCTCATTGCCTGTATCCGCTACGGAGCCGCAGTCAAACGACCACCCCTCATCACTGTCAAACGCTCCCTAAAACACTTCTGTGAGCAGGCCTTTCTAATCGAACAGGCCCGGGTATCCTGGAAGGACATTGACCTCATCCCGTCAGTTGAGGATGCCTGGCCATTCTTTAAAAGTAACTTCCTCACCATTTTAGACAAGCATGCTCCGTTCAAAAAATGCAGAACTAAGAACAGATATAGCCCTTGGTTCACTCCAGACCTGACTGCCCTCGACCAGCGCAAAAATATCCTGTGGCGGACTGCAATAGCATCGAATAGTCCCCGCGATATGCAACTGTTCAGGGAAGTCAGGAACCAATACACGCAGTCAGTCAGGAAAGCTAAGGCCAGCTTCTTCAGGCAGAAGTTTGCATCCTGTAGCTCCAACTCCAAAACGTTCTGGGACACTGTGAAGTCCATGGAGAACAAGAGCACCTCCTCCCAGCTGCCCACTGCACTGAGGCTAGGTAACACGGTCACCACCGATAAATCCATGATTATCGAAAACTTCAACAAGCATTTCTCAACAGCTGGCCATGCCTTCCGCCTGGCTACTCCAACCTCGGCCAACAGCTCCACCCCCCCCGCAGCTACTCGCCCAAGCCTCTCCAGGTTCTCCTTTACCCAAATCCAGATAGCAGATGTTCTGAAAGAGCTGCAAAACCTGGACCCGTACAAATCAGCTGGGCTTGACAATCTGGACCATCTATTTCTGAAACTATCTGCCGCCATTGTCGCAACCCCTATTACCAGCCTGTTCAACCTCTCTTTCTTACCAGCATCACCACCCTGGATGGTTCCGACCTTGAATATGTGGACATCTATAAGTACCTAGGTGTCTGGCTAGACTGTAAACTCTCCTTCCAGACTCATATCAAACATCTCCAATCGAAAATCAAAATCAAGAGTCGGCTTTCTATTCCGCAAGAAAGCCTCCTTCACTCACGCCGCCAAACTTACCCTTGTAAAACTGATTATCCTACCGATCCTCGACTTCGGCGATGTCATCTACAAAATTGCTTCCAACACTCTACTCAGCAAACTGGATGCAGTTTATCACAGTGCCATCCGTTTTGTCACTAAAGCACCTTATACCACCCACCACTGCGACTTGTATGCTCTAGTCGGCTGGCCCTCGCTACATATTCGTCGCCAGACCCACTGGCTCCAGGTCATCTACAAGTCCATGCTAGGTAAAGCTCCGCCTTATCTCAGTTCACTGGTCACGATGGCAACACCCATCC
The DNA here is from genome assembly GCF_018296145.1 of Oncorhynchus tshawytscha. Taxonomy (NCBI): domain Eukaryota; kingdom Metazoa; phylum Chordata; class Actinopteri; order Salmoniformes; family Salmonidae; genus Oncorhynchus; species Oncorhynchus tshawytscha. The sequence continues at coordinate 60,495,951 of NC_056442.1, read as the reverse complement.
GTAGCACGCGCTCCAGCAGGTGCATCTCACTGATCATCCCTAAAGCCAACACCTCATTTGGCCGCCTTTCGTTCCAGTTCTCTGCTGCCTGTGACTGGAACGAATTGCAAAAATCGCTGAAGTTGGAGACTTTTATCTCCCTCACCAACTTCAAACATCTGCTGTCTGAGCAGCTAACCAATCGCTGCAGCTGTACATAGTCTATCGGTAAATAGCCCACCCATTTTTACCTACCTCATCCCCATACTGTTTTTATTTATTTACTTTTCTGCTCTTTTGCACACCAATATCTCTACCTGTACATGACCATCTGATCATTTATCACTCCAGTGTTAATCTGCAAAATTGTAATTATTTGCCTACCTCCTCATGCCTTTTGCACACAATGTATATAGACTCCCCTTTTTTTCTACTGTGTTATTGACTTGTTAATTGTTTACTCCATGTGTAACTCTGTGTTGTTGTCTGTTCACACTGCTATGCTTTATCTTGGCCAGGTCGCAGTTGCAAATGAGAACTTGTTCTCAACTAGCCTACCTGGTTAAATAAAGGTGAAATAAAAAAATAAATATAAAAAAAAATAAAGTGGCCTATGTATTCACCCCTTTGCTATGAAGCCCCTAAATAAGATCTGGTGCAACCAATTACCTTCAGAAGTCACATAATTAGTTAAATAAAGTCCACCTGTGTGCAATCTAAGTGTCACATAATCTGTCACATGATCTCTATATATATATACACCTGTTCTGAAATGCCCCAGAGTCTGCAACACCACTAAGCAAGGGGCACCACCAGGCAAGCAGCACTATGAAGAACAAGGAGCTCTCCAAACAGGTCAGGGACAATGTTGTGAAGAAGTACAGATCAGAGTTGGGTTCTAAAAAAATATCAGAAACCTTGAACAGCTCACGGAGCACCATTAAATCCATTATAAAAAAATGGAAAGAATATGACACCACAACAACCATGGGTGGGGGTGTTAGTGGTGGTGGTGGTGGTGGTGGTGGTGGTGGTGGTGGTGGGGGTGTTAGTGGTAGTGGTGGTGGTGTTAGTGGTAGTGGTGGTAGTGGTGGGGGTGTTAGTGGTAGTGGTAGTGGTGGTGGGGGTGTTAGTGGTGGTGGTGGTGGGGGTGTTAGTGGTAGTGGTGGTGGTGGTGGTGGTGGTATTAGTAGTGGTGGTGGTGGTGGTGGTAGTAGTAGTAGTGGTGGTGGTAGTGGTGGTGGTGGTGGGGGTGTTAGTGGTAGTGGTGGTGGGGGTGTTAGTGGTAGTGGTGGTAGTGGTGGGGGTGTTAGTGGTAGTGGTGGTAGTGGTGGGGGTGTTAGTGGTAGTGGTGGTGGTGGTGGGCTAGTTTGCTGAAGAAGAGCATTTGGGAGTGAGGGAGGGAAGGTATGAGACCAAGCCCCAGAAGAGATACAGTGCCATGCAAGAGCCCCCATTGGCGTTTTTCCTATTTTATTGCAATAGAACTGGTGAATTAAATTGATTTGTAGGGGATTTCATGTAATGGACACAAAATAGTCCAGATATGTGAAGCGAAATTTAAAAAATTACTTGTTTCAAAAAATTCTAAAAATATTCAAAACGGAAAAGTGGTGCGTGCATAGGTATTCACTTCCTGTGCTTTGAAGCCTCTAAATAAGGTCTGGTGCAACCAATTATCTTCAGAAGTCACATAATTAGTTAAATAATGTCAAATCTGTGCAAACTAAGTGTCACATGATCTCAGTATATATACACCTGTTCTGAAAGCCCCAGAGTCTGCAACACCACTAAGCAAGCGGCACTATGAATAGCAAGGAGCTCTCCAAACAGGTCAGGGACAAAGTTGTGGAGAAGTACAGATCAGGGTTGGGTTATAAAAAATATCTGAAACTTTGAACATCCCATGGAGCACCATTAAATCCATTATTAAAAAATTGAAAGAATATGGCACCACAACAAACCTGCCAAGAGAGGGCCGCCCACCAAAACTTACAAACCAGACAAGAAGGGCATTAATCAGAGAGGCAACAAAGAGACGAAAGACAACCCTGAAGGAGCTGCAAAACTCACAGCGGAGATTGGAGTATCTGTCCATAGGACCACTTTAAGCCGTACACTCCACAGAGCTGGGCTTTACGGAAGAGTGGCCAGGAAAAAATAAGCAAACATGTTTGGTGTTCGCCAAAAGGCATGTGGGAGACTCCCCAAACATATGGAAGAAGGTACTCTGGTCAGATGAGACTAAAATGTAGCTTTTTGGCCATCAAGGAAAATGCTATGTCTGGCGCAAACCCAACACCACTTATCACCCTGAGAACACCATCCCCACAGTAAAGCGTGGTGGTGGCAGCATCATTCTGTGGGGATGTTTTTCCCATCGGCAGGGACTGGGAAACTGGACAGAATTGAAGAAATGATGGATGGCACTAAATACAGGGAGATGCTTGAGGGAAACCTGTTTCAGTCTTCCTGAGATTTGAGACTGGGATGGAGGTTCACCTTCCAGCAGGACAATGACCCTAAAAATACTGCTAAAGCAACACTCGAGTGGTTTAATGGGAAACATTTAAATGTCTTGGTATGGCCTAGTCAAAGCCCAGACCTCAATCCAATTGAGAGAGTCTGTGGTAAAGATTGCTGTACACCAGCGGAACCCATCCAACTTGAAGAAGCTGAAACAGTATTGCCTTGAAGAATGGGCAAAAATCCCAGTTGCTAGATGTGCCAAGCTTATAGAGACATATCCCAAGAGACTTGCAGCTGTAATTGCTGCAAATGGTGGCTCTACAAAGTAGTGACTTTGAGGGGGTGAATAAAAGCTCAAGTTCAGTTTTTTTGTCTTATTTCTTGTTTGTTTAACAAGAAAAAATATTTTGCATCTTCAAAGTGGGAGGCATATTGTGTAAATGAAATGATATCCCCCAAAAAATCTATTCTAATTCTAGGTTGTTATGTGTCACACTCTTCTTCCTCTTCCTCTGACGAGGAGGAGTAGTAAGGATCAGAGGACCAAAGAGCAGCGTGATGTGAATACATTCTTTTAATGTAAGACGAAATAACACGAAGTAAACAAACAAAATAACAACCCACGAACTACTCAAGGAATATGGCTGCCTAAATATGGCTCCCAATCAGAGACAACAATAAACAGCGGCCTCTAATTGAGAACCAATCCAGGCAACCATAGACATACAAAACCCCTAGACTGTTACCAACCCGATAAACAGACAAAAGCCCTAGACCCTGACCTAACCAAAATAATAAAGAAAACAAAGAATACTAAGGTCAGGTGTGACATAATGCAACAAAATAGGAAAAAAATCAAGGGGTGTGAATACTTTCGCAAGCCACTATAGCTATGAAGCTATACTCTTACCCGTATGCATGGATGGACGCTTCTCCTGCTGTCATGGATTCCCTTAGTTTTAAGATGTAATCCAGACACAGGTGTTTTATACACTGGGCTACTGTGTTCTTTTTTAGACTCTTTCTACATTCATCTACCTGCTTCCACTGGGCATTCCACTGATTTCAAAGCTTGGTAAACTTCTGTTGATCGCCATTTATTCCCCCATCACTATCGTCAGACGACTCTACAATGTCTTGTTCAATTAAAATGTTTTGACATAAATCAGGGATTTCCTCATCGTCTGATTCATTTTCAGAGTCAAAGAGAGTCAGCAAGGCACGATCATCTTCCTGAAAGTCCATCACATCTTTCCCTGCTGATCTTCATCGATATTATTACTATTTACTTCAGGGCAGCAATGCAACACATTTTCAGTACATTTTTAAAGCCACAGTAGAAGGATTATCCACACATACTGAGCATCTCATGTTAAATATAGAAGCGTGCTACATGGCAGACTAATCCGAACTGATCTCTTGGCATGTCCAGCCCATCCATTATCTCATCCATTATCTCAGCCAATCATGGCTAGCGGGAAGGTTCCGTTATTTTTCCATGGCTCATAATTTAACAATTGTATTCATATTTTACAGCCCAACCCGTGAACCCCAATGACTGACTTAAATAACAGTCATTTTCTGCTGTAACTTCTCACCACGTTTCCCTTTGGGCTACTTTCGGGATTTGTTTAATTATTTTTAATTAAAAGCACTTTTCACTTGACACACCGCAGAAGGAGAGAAGGGGAGAAGGAGGATGGGAGAAGGAGAGAATGGGAAAGGGAGGATGGGAGAAGGAGAGGAGGGGAGAGGGAGGATGGAAGGAGGAGAGGAGGGGAGAGGGTGGACAGGAGGAGAGAGAGGAGGGGAGAGGGTGGACAGGAGGAGGAGAGGAGAGGGAGAGGGAGGACAGGAGGAGGAGAGGAGGGAGAGGGAGGATGGAAGGAGGAGAGGAGGGGGAGAGGGAGGATGGAAGGAGGAGAAGAGGGGAGAGGGTGGACAGGAGGAGGAGAGGAGGGGAGAGGGAAGACAGGAGGAGGAGAGGAGGGGAGAGGGAGGACAGGAGGAGGAGAGGAGGGGAGAGGGAGGATGGAAGGAGGAGAGGAGGGGAGAGGGAGGATGGAAGGAGGAGAGGAGTGGAGAGGGTGGACAGGAGGAGGAGAGGAGGGGAGAGGGTGGACAGGAGGAGGAGAGGAGGGGAGAGGGTGGACAGGAGGAGGAGAGGAGGGGAGAGGGAGGATGGAAGGAGGAGGAGGGGAGAGGAGGGTGGACAGGAGGAGGAGAGGGGAGAGGGAGGATGGAAGGAGGAGATGAGGGAGAGGGTGGACAGGAGGAGGAGAGGAGGGGAGAGGGTGGACAGGAGGAGGAGAGGAGGGGAGAGGGTGGACAGGAGGAGGAGAGGGTGGACAGGAGGAGGAGAGGGTGGACAGGAGGAGGAGAGGAGGGAGGGGTGGACAGGAGGAGGAGAGGAGGGAGAGTGAGGGTGGATGGAAGGAGGAGAGGAGGGAGAGGGTGGACAGGAGGAGGAGAGGAGGGGAGAGGGTGGACAGGAGGAGGAGAGGAGGGGAGAGGGTGGACAGGAGGAGGAGAGGAGGGGAGAGGGTGGACAGGAGGAGGAGAGGAGGGAGAGGGTGGACAGGAGGAGGAGAGGAGGGGAGAGGGAGGACAGGAGGAGGAGAGGAGGGGAGAGGGAGGATGGAAGGAGGAGGAGGGGGAGAGGGTGGACAGGAGGAGGAGAGGAGGGGAGAGGGAGGATGGAAGGAGGAGAAGAGGGGGAGAGGGAGGATGGAAGGAGGAGATGAGGGGAGAGGGAGGGTGGACAGGAGGAGGAGAGGAGGGGGAGACAGGAAGACAGGAGGAGAGGAGGGGAGAGGGATTCTGGGAGAAGGAGAGGAGGGGAGATGGAGGATGGGAGAGGAGAAGAGAGGAGAGAAGGGGAGATGGAGGATGGGAGAAGGAGAGGAGGGAGGACGGGATTGGGGTGTGGGTGGTAAGGGGGTAAGGTTGGGGTTAGGGGTTGTGGTCTTGGTTTGGGGTGTAGGGTTGGGGTTTACTGGTTGAGTTTAGGGGTTGGGGTTGACATGTATGTTTGGTGTGTAGGGATAGGGTTTAGGGGTTTGGGTGTGTGGTTGGAGTTTGTGTAGGGTTGCGTTGGGGTGTAGGGTGTAGGGTTGGGTGTAGGGTGTGTAGGGTTGGGGTGTAGGGTGTAGGGTTGGGAAGTAGAGTTGGGGTGTAGGGTTGGGGTGTAGGGTGGTGGGTTGGGGTGTAGGGTGTTGGGTTGGGGTGTAGGGGTTGGGGTGTAGGGTTGGAGTGTAGGGTGTTGGGTTGGGTGTAGGGTAGGGTGTTGGGTTGAGGGGGGGTATAGGGTGTAGTGGGGTGTAGGGGTTGGGGTGTAGGGTGTGGGGTGTAGGGTTGGGGTGTAGGGTAGGGTGTGGGGTTGGGGTGTAGGGTTGGGGTGTGGGGTTGGGGTGTGGGGTGGGGTGTAGGGTTGGGTTGGGGTGTAGGGTGTGGGGTTGGGGTGTAGGGTTGGCGTGTAGGGTTGGGGTGTGGGGTGTAGGGTTGGGTGTGTGGGGTTGGGGTATAGGGTGTAGGGTTAGGGGTGTAGGGTGTATGGTTGGGGTGTAGGGTTGGGGTGTAGGGGTTAGGTTGGGTTAGGGTGTAGGGTGGGGTGGGGTGTAGGGTTGGAGTGTAGGGTGTAGGGTTGGGGTGTAGGGTGTGGGGTTGGGGTGTAGGGTGTTGGGTTGGGGTGTAGGGTTGGGGTGTAGGGTGTTGGGGTTGGGTGTAGGGTTGGGGTGTAGGGTGTAGGGTTGCATAGGGTGTAGGGTGTGGGGTGTAGGGTTGGGGTGTGGGGTTGGGGTGTGCGGTGTAGGGTTTGGGTGTAGGGGGGTGCGGTATAGGGTGTGGGGTGTAGGGTTGGGGTGTGGGGTTGGGGTGTGGGTGTAGGGTTCAGTTTAGGGTGTAGGGTTGGTGTGTTGGGGTGTAGGATGTGGGGGTGTAGGGTTAGGGTGTGGGGTTGGGTAGGGTGTAGGGTGTAGGGTTGGGGTGGGTGTAGGGTTGGGGTGTAGGGTTGGGGTGTAGGGTGAAGGGTGTTGGGTGTAGGGTTGGGCACAGGTAGGGTTGGGGTGTAGGGTTGGGTGTGTTATGGGTGTGAAGGGGTTGGGTGTAGGGTGTATGGTGGGGTGTGGGGTGTAGGGTGTAGGGTTGGGGTGTAGGGTGGGTTGGGGTGTAGGGGGTGTAGGGTATAGGGTTGGGGTGTCAGGGTTTGGGGTGTAGGGTTGTGGTGTAGGGTGTACGGTGTAGGGTTGGGGTGTAGGGTTGGGGTGTAGGGTGTAGGGTGGGTGTAGGGTGTAGGGTGTAGGGGGTGTCGGGTGAAGGGTTGTGGTGTAGGGTGTGTTGGTGTAGGGTTGTAGGGTGTAGGGTGCACGGTGTAGGGTGTGGGGTTGGGGTGTAGGGTTGGGGTTGGGGTGCAGGGTTGGGGTGGTGCAGGGTTGCGGTGTAGGGGTTGGGGTGTAGGGTGTAGGGTGTAGGGTCAGGTTGGGTGTGTAGGGTTGGGGTGTAGGGTGTACGGGGTGTAGGGTTGGGGTGTAGGGTGGGGTGTAGGGTGTAGGGTTTGGGTGTAGGGTTGGGGTGTAGGGTGCACAGTGGGGTGGGGTGTAGGGAGTAGGGTTGGGGTGTACGTTGTAGGGTTGGGGTGTAGGGTTGGGGTGTAGGGTGTAGGGTTGGGGTGTAGGGTTGGGGGTGTAGGGTTGGGGTTGGGTGTACAGTGTAGGGTGTAGGGTTGGGGTGTGGGGTAGGGTGCACAGTGTAGGGTGTAGGGTTGGGTGGGGAGTAGGGTTGGGGTGTAGGGTGTACGTTGTAGGGTTGGGGTGTAGGGTTGGGGTGTGGGGTTGGGGTATAGGGTGTAGGGTGTAGGGTGTGCGGTGTAGGGTTGGGGTGTAGGGTGTGCGGTGTAGGGTTGGGTGTAGGGTGTGGGGTGTAGGGTTGGGGTGTGGGGTTGGGGGGTGTAGGGTTGGGGTGTAGGGTGTGCGGGTTGGGGTGTAGGGTTGGGGTGTAGGGTTGGGGTGTGGGGTTGGGGTGTGGGGTGTAGGGTTGTTTAGGGTGTAGGGTTGGGGTGTTAGGGTGTAGGGTTGGGGTGTAGGAGGGTTGGGGTGTAGGGTTGGGGTGTGGGGTTGGGGTATAGGGTGTAGGGTTGGGGTGTAGGGTTGGGGTTAGGGTGTAGGGTTGGGGTGTAGGGTTGGGGTGTAGTGTGTTGGGTTGGGGTGTAGGGTTGGGGTGTTGGGTGTAGTGGTAGGGTAGGGTGTAGGGTGTGTAGGGTTAGGGTGTAGGGTTGTGGTGTAGGGTGAAGGGTTGGGGTGAAGGGTTGGGTTGTAGGGTGTATGGTTGTAGGGTTAGGGTAGGGTGTAGGGTTGGGGTGTAGGGTTGGGGTGTAGGGTGTAGGGTATAGGGTTGGGGTGTCAGGGTTTGGGGTGTAGGGTTGTGGTGGGTGTACGGTGTAGGGTTAGGGTGTAGGGTGTAGGGTGTACGGTGTACGGTGTAGGGTGTAGGGTTGGGGTGTCGGGTGAAGGGTTGTGGTGTAGGGTGTGTGCAGTGGGTGTAGGGTTGGGGTGTAGGGTGCACTGGTGTGGGTTGGGGTGTAGGGTTGGGGTGTAGGGTGTACGGTGCAGGGTTGAAGGGTTGCAGGGGGGTGTAGGGTTGGGGTGTAGGGTGTAGGGTTGGGGTGTAGGGTTGGTGTGTAGGTTTGGGGTTAGGGGGTGTAGGGTGTAGGGTGGGGTGTGTAGGGTTGGGGTGTAGGGTGTACAGTTGGGGTGTAGGGTTGGGGTGTAGGGTTGGGGTGTAGCACAGTGGTGTAGGGTTGGTGGTTGTAGGGTTGGGTGTAGGGTTGGGGTGTAGGGTGTAGGGTTGGGTGTAGGGTTGGGGTGTAGGGTTGGGGTGTAGGGGTACAGTGTAGGGTGTAGGGTTGGGATGTAGGGTGTAGGGTTGGGGTGTAGGGTTGGGGTGTAGGGTTGGGGTGTAGGGTTGGGGTTGGGGTTGTAGGGTTGGGGTGTAGGGTTGGGGTGTGGGGTTGGGTATGGGGTGTAGGGTGTAGGGGTGCGGTTAGGGTTGGGGTGTAGGGTGTTGGGTTGGGTTGTAGGGTGTGGGGTGTAGGGTTGGGGTGTAGGGGTGGGGTGGGGTGTAGGGTTGGGGTGTAGGGTGTGCGGTGTAGGGTGTGGGGTGTAGGGTTGGGGTGTGGGGTTGGGGTGTGGGGTTGGGGTGTGGGGTGTGGGTGTAGGGTTGGGGTGTTGGGGTGTAGGGTTGGGGTGGGATGTGGGGTTGGGGTGTAGGGTTGGGGTGTGGGGTTGGGGTATAGGGTGTAGGGTTGGGGTGTAGGGTTGGGGTGTAGGGTGTAGGGTTGGGGTGTAGGGTTGGGGTGTAGTGGTTGGGTTGGGGTGTAGGGTTGGGGTGTTGGGTGTAGGGTTGGGGTGTAGTGTTGGGTGTAGGGGTGTAGGGTTAGGGTGTAGGGTTGTGGTGTAGGGTGAAGGGTTGGGGTGTAGGGTTGGTGGTGTAGGGGTTGGTTGGGGTGGGTGTAGGGTTAGGGTTGGGGTGTAGGGTGTGGGGTGTAGGGTTGGGGTTAGGGTTGGGGTGTAGGTGTCAGGTATAGGTTTGGGGTGTAGGGTGTGGTGTAGGGTTAGGGTGAAGGGTGTAGGGTGTACGGTGTACGGTGTAGGGTGTAGGGTTGGGGTGTCGGGTGAAGGGTTGGGTGTAGGGTGTAGAGTTGCAGTGTAGGGTATAGGGAGTAGGGTTGGGGTGTAGGGTGCACGGTGTATGGTGTGGGGTGTAGGGGGTAGGGTTGGGGTGTAGGGTTGGGGTGTAGGGTGTGTAGGGTGTGCAGGGTTGTGGGTGTAGGGTGTAGGGTTGGGGTGTAGGGTTAGGGTTGGGGGTGGAGGGTGTTGGGTTGGGGTGTCAGGTATAGGTTCTGGGTGTAGGGTTGTGGTGTAGGGTGTACGGTGTAGGGTTAGGGTGTAGGTTGTATGGTAGGGTTGGGGTGTAGGGTTGGGGTGTAGGGTTGGGATGGGGTGTAGGGTTGGGGTTAGGGTGCACAGTGTATGGTGTGTAGGGTTGGGGTGTACGTTGTAGGGTTGGGGTGTAGGGTTGGGGTGTAGGGGTGTAGGGTGTGGGTTGGGGTGTAGGGTGTAGGGTTGGGGTGTAGGGTTGGGGTGTAGGTGCACAGTGTAGGGTTAGGGTGTAGGGTTGGGGTGAGGGTGTACGTTGTAGGGTTGGGGTGTAGGGTTGGGGTGTAGGGTGTAGGGTTAGGGTTGGGGTGTAGGGTTGGGGTGTGTAAGTGTAGGGTTTGGGTGGGTTGGGGTGTTAGGGTGTAGGGTGTAGGGTTGGGGTGTAGGGTTTGTGTAGGGGTGTAGGGTTGGGGTGTAGGGTGTGGGTTGGGGTGTTAGGGTGTAGGGTTGGGGTGTAGGGTGTGGGTGTAGGGTTGGGGTGTAGGGTGGGTGTAGGGTTGGGTTGTAGGGTGTGGGTTGGGGTGGGGTAGGGTTGGGGTGTAGGGTTGGGGTGTAGGGTGTGCGGTGTAGGGTGGGGTGTAGGGTTGGGGTGTGGGGTTGGGGTGTGGGGTTGGGGGGTGTAGGGTTGGGGTGTAGGGTTGGGGTGTAGGGTGGGTTGTAGGGTTGGGGTGTAGGGTGTGGGGTTGGGGTGTGGGGTGTAGGGTTGGTGTAGGGTGTAGGGTTGGGGTGTAGGATGTGGGGTTGGGGTGGGGTTGGGGTGTGGGGTGTAGGGTTGGGGTGTAGGGTTGGGGTGTAGGGTGTAGGGTTGGGTGTGTGTGGGTTGGGGTGTAGTGTGTTGGGTTGGGGTGTTGGGGTGTTGGGTGTAGGGTTTGGGTGTAGGGGAAGTGTTGGGTGTAGGGTTGGGGTGTAGGGTGTGGGTGTAGGGTTGGGGTGTAGGGTTGGGGGTGTGAACGGTTGTGGTGAAGGGTTGGTGGGGTTTAGGGTTTGGGGTAGGGTGTAGGTTGTTGGGGTGGTTAGGGTGTAGGGGTAGGGTTGGGGTGTAGGGTTAGGGTGTAGGGTATAGGGTGTCAGGGGTTGGGGTGTAGTTGTGGTGTGTAGGGTGTAGGGGTGTAGGGTTGGGGTGTTGGGGGTTGAAGGGTTGTGGTGGGTGTAGGTTGGGTGTAGGGTGGGAGGGTTGGGGTGTAGGGTGCGGTGTAGGTTGGGGTGTAGGGTGTAGGGTTGGGGTGTAGGGTTGGGGTGTAGGGTGTACGGTGGGTTGGGGTGTAGGGTTAGGGTTTGGGTGGAGGGTGTAGGGTTGTGTCAGGTATAGGTTTGGGGTGTAGGGTTGTGGTGTAGGGTGTACGGTGTAGGGTTAGGGTGTAGGGTACGGTTAGGGTGTAGGGTTGGGGTGTAGGGTTGGGGTGTAGGGTGTAGGGTGTAGGGTTGGGGTGTAGGGTGTAGGGTTGGGGTGTAGGGTTGGGGTGTAGGGTGTGGGGTTGGGGTGTTGGGTGTAGGGTTGGGTGGTAGGGTGAAGTGTTGGTGTGTAGGGTTGGGGTGTAGGGTTAGGGTGTAGGGTGTAGGGTTGGGTGTAGGGTTGGGGTGTAGGGTTGGGGTGTAGGGTTGGGGTGTAGGGTGAAGGGTTGGGTGAAGGGTTGGTGTAGGGTTTAGGGTTTGGGTGTAGGGGTGTTGTAGGGGGTTGGGGTGTAGGGTGTAGGGTTGGGGTGTAGGGTTGGGGTGTAGGGTATAGGGTTGGGGTGTCAGGTATAGGTTTGGGGTTAGGGTTGGGTGTAGGGTGTAGGGTTAGGGTGTAGGGTGTACGGTTAGGGTGTAGGGTTGGGGTGTAGGGTGAAGGGTTGTGGTGTAGGGTGTAGGGTTGCAGTGGTAGGGAGTAGGGTTGGGGTGTAGGGTGCACGGTGTATGGTGTGGGGTGTAGGGAGTAGGGTTGGAGTGTAGGGTTGGGGTGTAGGGTGTAGGGTTGGGGTGTAGGTTTGGGGTGTAGGGTTGTGGTGTAGGGTGTACGGTGTAGGGTTAGGGTGTAGGGGTTAGGGTGTAGGGTTGGGGTGTAGGGTGTACAGTGTAGGGTGTAGGGTTGGGTGTAGGGTGTAGGGTTGGGGTGTAGGGTGCACAGTGTATGGTGTGGGGAGTAGGGTTGGGGGTACGTTGTAGGGTTGGGGTGTAGGGTTGGGGTGTAGGTGTAGGGTTGGGGTGTAGGGTTGGGGTGTAGGTGTTGGGGTGTAGGGTGTACAGTGTAGGGTGTAGGGTTGGGATGTAGGGTGTAGGTTGGGGTGTAGGGTGCACAGTGTATGGTGTGGGGTGTAGGGGTAGGGTTGGGGTGTAGGGGGTTGTAGGGTTGGGGTGTAGGGTTGGGGTGTAGGGTGTTGGGTTGGGGTGTAGGGTGTGCGTTGGGGGTGTAGGGTTGGGGTGTAGGGTGTAGGGTGTAGGGTTTGGGTGTAGGGGGGGTTGGTGTTAGGGGTGGTTTGGGTGGTGTAGGGTTTGGGTGTGGGTGTAGGGTTTGGGTGTAGGGTGTAGGGTTGGGGTGTAGGGTTGGGGTGTGGGGTGTAGGGTGTTGGGTTGGGGTGTAGGGTTAGGGTGTAGGGTGTGCGGTGTAGGGTTGGGGTGGTATGCGGTGTAGGGTTGGGTTGTAGGGGTGGGGTGTAGGGTTGGGGTGTGGGGTTGGGGTGTGGGTGTAGGGTTGGGGTGGGTTAGGGTGGGTTGTAGGGTTGGGGTGTGGGGTTGGGGTGTGGGGTGTAGGGTGTGCGGTGTAGGGTGTGGGTTGTAGGGTTGGGGTGTGGGGTTAGGGTGTGGGGTTGGGGTGTGGGGTGTAGGGGTAGGGTTGGGGTGTAGGGTTGTACGTTGTAGGGTTGGGGTGTAGGGTTGGGGTGTAGGGTGTTGGGTTGGGGTGTAGGGTGTAGCGTTGGGGTGTAGGGTTGGGGTGTAGGGTGTAGGGTGTAGGGTTTGGGTGTAGGGGGGTTGGGGTGTTAGGGTGTAGGGTTTGGGTTAGGGGTGTAGGGTTTGGGGTAGGGGTGTAGGGTTTGGGTGTAGGGTGTAGGGGGGTGTAGGGTGTGGGGTGTAGGGTGTGGGTTGGGGTGGGTTGGGGTGTTAGGGGTGTGTGGGTGTAGGGTTGGGGTGTAGGGGTGTAGGGTTTAGGGGGTGTAGGGTTGGGGTGTGGGGTTGGGGTGTGCGGTGTAGGGTTGGGGTGTAGGGTGTGGGTTAGGGTGTGGGTTGTAGGGTTGGGGGTGTGGGGTTGGGGTGTGGGGTTGGGGTGGTGTAGGGTTGGGGTGTAGGGTGTGCGGTGTAGGGTGTGGGTTGTAGGGTTGGGGTGTGGGGTTGGGGTGTGGGGTTGGGGTGGGGGTGTAGGGTTGGGTGTAGGGGTGTAGGGTTGGGGTGTAGGATGTGGGGTTGGGGTGTAGGGTTGGGGTGTGGGTGTAGGGTTGGGGTGTAGGGTTGGGGTGTAGGGTGTAGGGTGTGGGGTGTAGGGTGTAGGGTTGGGGTGTAGTGTGTTGGGTTGGGGTGTAGGGTTGGGGTGTTGGGTGTAGGGTTTGGGTGTAGGGTGAAGTGTTGGTGTGTAGGGTTGGGGTGTAGGGTTAGGGTGTAGGGTGTAGGGTTGGGGTGTAGGGTTGTGTAGGGTGAACGGTTGTGGTGAAGGGTTGGTGTTTAGGGTTTAGGGTTTGGGTGTAGGGTGGGTTGTAGGGGTTAGGGTGTAGGGTGTAGGGTTGGGGTGTAGGGTTGGGGTGTAGGGTAGGGTGTCAGGTATAGGTTTGGGGTGTAGGGTTGTGGTGGTACGGTGTAGGGTGTAGGGGTGTAGGGTGTAGGGTGTAGAGGTTAGGGTGTAGGGTTGGGGTGTAGGGTGCACGGTGTATGGTGTGGGGTTGTAGGGTTGGGGTGTAGGGTTGGGGTGGGGGTGACGGTGCAGGGTTGGGGTGTAAGGGTTGGTGTAGGGTTGGGGTGTCAGGTGTTTGGGGTGTAGGGTTGTGGGGTGTACGGTGTAGGGTGTAGGGTTGGAGTGTAGGGTTGGGGTGTAGGGTTGGGGTGTAGGGGTGTAGGGTTGGGGTGTAGGGTGTAGGGTTGGGGTGTAGGGTTGGGGTTAGGGTGTGGGGTTGGGGTGTGGGTGTAGGGTTGGGTGGTAGGGTGAAGTGGTGTGTAGGGTTGGGGGTAGGGTAGGGTTAGGGTGTAGGGTTGGGGTGTAGGGTTGGGGTGTAGGGTTGGGGTGTAGGGTTGGGGTGTTAGGGTGTTGGGGGTGAAGGGTTAGGGTTTAGGGTTTGGGTGTAGGGGTAGGTTGTAGGGTGTATGGTTGGGGTGTAGGGTGTAGGGTTGGGGTGTAGGTGTAGGGTATAGGGTTGGGGTGTCAGGTAGGGTTTGGGGTGTAGGGTGTAGGGTTACGGTGATGTTAGGGTGTAGGGTGTTAGGGTGTAGGGTTGGTGTCGGGTGAAGGGTTGGGTGTAGGGTGTAGGGGTGTAGGGTATAGGGAGTAGGGTTGGGGTGTAGGGTGCACGGTGTATGGTGTGGGGTGTAGGGAGTAGGGTTGGGGTGTAGGGTTGGGGTGTAGGGTGTACGGTGCAGGGTTGGGGTGTAGGGTTGGGGTGTAGGGTGTAGGGTTGGGGTGGTGTTGGGTTGGGGTGGGTTTGGGGTGTGGGGTGTGTAGGGTGTAGGGTGTAGGGTTGGGGTGTAGGGTTGGGGTGTAGGGTTGGGGTGTAGGGTGTACAGTGTAGGGTGTAGGGTTGGGATGTAGGGTGTAGGGTTGGGGTGTAGGGTGTGGGGTTGGGGTGTTGGGTGTAGGGTTGGGTGGTAGGGTGGTTGGGGTGTAGGGTGTAGGGTTAGGGGGTGTAGGGTTTGGTGTAGGGTTGGGGTGTAGGGTTGGGGTGTAGGGTGAAGGGTTGGGGTGAAGGGTTGGTGTTTAGGGTTTAGGGTTTGGGTGAGGGTGTAGGGTAGGGTGTATGGTTGGGGTTAGGGTGTAGGGTTGGGGTGTAGGGTGTAGGGTTGGGGTCAGGTATAGGTTTGGGGTGTAGGGTTGGGTGTAGGGTGGGTGTAGGGTTGGGTGTAGGGTTGGGGTGTAGGGGTTGAAGGGTTGTGGTGTAGGGTGTGGGGTGTAGGGTTGGGGGTGTACGGTGTATGGTGTGGGGTTGTAGGGTTGGGGTGTAGGGTTGGGGTGTAGGGTGCAGGGTTGGGTTGTAGGGTTGGGGTTAGGGTGGTGTAGGGTGTAGGGTAGGTTTGGGGTGTAGGGATTTGGGTGTAGGGTTTGGGTGTAGGGTTGGGGTGGGTTTGGGGTTAGGGTGTAGGGTTGGGGTGTAGGGTTGGGGTGTAGGGTGTACAGTGTAGGGTGTAGGGTGGGATGTAGGGTGTAGGGTTGGGGTGTAGGGTTGGGGTGTAGGGTGTGGGGTTGGGGTGTAGGGTGTAGGGGTAAGGTTGGGGTGTGGTGTACAGTGTAGGGAGGTGTTGGGGTGTAGGGTGTACGTTGTAGGGTTGGGGTGTAGGGTGTAGGGTTGGGGATGTAGGGTTGGGGTGCAGGCTGGGTGTAGGGTGTTGGGTGTAGGGTTGTGGTGTAGGGTTGGGGTGTTAGGGTGTAGGGTTGGTGTAGGGTTGGGGTGTAGGGTGTGGGGTTGGGGTGTTGGGTGTAGGGTTGGGGTGTAGGGTGTAGGGTGTGGGGTGTTAGGGTTGGGGTGCAGGGTGGGTTGGGGTTAGGTTGGGGTGTAGGGTGTAGGGTTGGGGGTGTTGGGGTGTGTTGGGATGTATAGGGAGTAGGGTTGGGTGTGTGTATGGTGTGGGGTGTAGGGAGCAGGGTTGGGGTGTAGGGTTGGGGTGTAGGGTGTACGGTGTAGGGTTGGGTTGTAGGGTTGGGGTGTAGGGTGTAGGGTTGGGGTGTAGGGTTGGGGTGTAGGGTGTAGGGTTGGGGTGTTATGGTGTAGGGTTTGGGGTGTTGGGTTGGGGGGGTGTAGGGTGTAGGGAGTAGGATTGGGGTGTAGGGTGTACGGTGTATGGTGTGGGGTGTAGTAGGGTTGGCGTGTAGGGTTGGGTTGTAGGCTTGAGGTGTAGGGTTGGGGTGTAGGGTTGGGGTGTAGGGTTGGGGTGTAGGGTTGGGGTGTAGGGTGTGGGGTGTGCGGTGTGGGGTTGGGTGTAGGGTGTGGGGTTGGGGTGTAGGGTGTTGGGTTGGGGTGTAGGGTTGGGGTGTAGGGTTGGGGTGTAGGGTTGGGGTGTAGGGTTGGGGTTAGGGTTTAGGGTTAGGGTGTAGGGTGTAGGGTGTAGGGTGTACGGTGTGGGGTGTAGGGTTGGGGTGTTAGGGAGTAGGGTTGGGGTGCAGGGTGTAGGGTTGGGGTGTAGGGTTGGGGTGTAGGGTTAGGGTATAGGGTTGGGGTGTAGAGTGTACGGTGTAGGGAGTAGGGTGTACGGTGTAGGGTGTAGGGAGTAGGGTTGGGGTGTAGGGTTGGGGTGTAGGGTTGGGTTGTAGGGTTGGGGTGTAGGGTGTAGGGTTGGGGCTTAGGGTTGGGGTGTAGAGTGTAGGGTTGGGATGTTAGGGTGTAGGGTTTGGGTGTTGGGTTGGGGTGTAGGGTGTAGGGAGTAGGATTGGGTTGTAGGGTGTAGGGTGTACGGTGTATGGTGTGGGGTGTAGGGAGTAGGGTTGGGGTGTAGGGTGTAGGGCTGGGGTGTAGGGTTGGGGTGTTAGGGTGTAGGGAGTAGGGTTGGGGAGTAGGGTGTAGGGTGTAGGGAGTAGGGTGTAGGGTTTATATTATTAGTCTCTCTATTCTATTTTTCCAAATTAACAGGATAGGTTAGTGACGTTAACAGGATAGGTTAGTGAGGTTAACAGGATAGGTTAGTGAGGTTAACAGGATAGGTTAGTGAGGTTAACAGGATAGTTTAGTGAGGTTAACAGGATAGTTTAGTGAGGTTAACAGGATAGGTTAGTGACGTTAAAATCTTTTGTAACTCCCAAACCCGCATGCGGGTGCGTAATCTTCGCCTGAAACTAATTAGCATAACGCAACGGACATAAATATCCTTAGAAAATATTCATGAAAATCACAAATGAAATATATTGAGACACAGTTTAGCCTTTTGTTAATCACTCTGTCATCTCAGATTTTCTAAATATGCTTTACAACCAAAGCTAGACAAGCATTTGTGTAAGTTTATCGATAGCCTAGCATAGCATTATGCCTTGCTAGCAGCAGGTAATTTGGTCACGGAAATCAGAAAAGCAATCAACTTAAATAGTTTACCTTTGATGAACATCGGATGTTTTCACTCACGAGACTCCCAGGTAGATAGCCAAAGTTCATTTTTTCCCAAAATATTATTTTTGTAGGCGAAATAGCTCCGTTTGTTCTTCACGTTTGGCTGAGAAATCGCCCGGAAATTGCGGTCACCACAACGAATATCGACAGAAACATGGCAAACGTTGTTTATAATCAATCCTCAAGGTGTTTTTCTAATATCTATTCGATAATATATCCGTCGGGACAATTAGTTTTTCAGTAGGACTGATTGAAGTAATGGCTACCTCTGTATTTTACTCGAGAATCTCTCTTGGAGCCACCATGTGACCACTTACGCAATGTGGCCGCATACGGCTATTCTTCAACAGAAATGCGTAAAACTACGTCACAATGCTATAGACACCTTGGGGAATACGTAGAAAGCGTAAACTCATTGATGGCACATTCACCTGCCCCCTAGTACCAACAGGTTTAACAGGATAGGTTAGTGAGGTTAACAGGAGAGTGTAGTTTGATTAATATGATAGGCTAGGTAGTGAGATTAACAGGCTAGTGTAGTTGAATTAACAGGATAGGGTAGTGAGATTAACAGGAGAAGGTAGTGAGATTAACAGGATACGATAGTGAGATTAACAGGAGAAGGTAGTGAGATTAACAGGAGAAGGTAGTGAGATTAACAGGAGAGGGTAGTGAGATTAACAGGAGAAGGTAGTGAGATTAACAGGAGAAGGTAGTGAGATTAACAGGAGAAGGTAGTGAGATTAAAAGGAGAAGGTAGTGAGATTAACAGGAGAGGGTAGTGAGATTAACAGGAGAAGGTAGTGAGATTAACAGGATAGGATAGTGAGATTAACAGGATAGGATAGTGAGATTAACAGGATAGGGTAGTGAGATTAACAGGATAGGGTAGTGAGATTAACAGGAGAAGGTAGTGAGATTAACAGGATAGGGTAGTGAGATTAACAGGATAGGGTAGTGAGATTAACAGGATAGGGTAGTGAGATTAACAGGATAGGGTAGTGAGTTTAACAGGATAGGGTAGTGAGATTAACAGGAGAAGGTAGTGAGATTAACAGGATAGGATAGTGAGATTAACAGGAGAGGGTAGTGAGATTAACAGGATAGGATAGTGAGATTAACAGGAGAACGTAGTGAGATTAACAGGATAGGGTAGTGAGATTAACAGGATAGGGTAGTGAGATTAACAGGATAGGGTAGTGAGATTAACAGGGATAGTGAGATTAACAGGATAGGGCAGTGAGATTAACAGGATAGGGCAGTGAGATTAACAGGATAGGGCAGTGAGATTAACAGGAGAAGGTAGTGAGATTAACAGGAGAAGGTAGTGAGATTAACAGGAGAAGGTAGTGAGATTAACAGGACAGGAGTGAGATTAACAGGATAGGGTAGTGAGATTAACAGGATAGGTAGTGAGATGAACAGGATAGGGTAGTGAGATTAACAGGATAGGATAGTGAGATTAACAGGATAGGACAGAGAGATTAACAGGATAGGTAGTGAGATTAACAGGATAGGGTAGTGAGATTAACAGGATAGGGTAGTGAGATTAACAGGATAGGGTAGTGAGATTAACAGGATAGGATAGTGAGATTAACAGGATAGTGTAGTGAGATTAACAGGATAGGATAGTGAGATTAACAGGATAGGATAGAGAGATTAACAGGATAGGATAGTGAGATTAACAGGATAGGGTAGTGAGATTAACAGGATAGGATAGTGAGATTAACATGATAGGGTAGTGAGATTAACAGGATAGGGTAGTGAGATTAACAGGATAGGGTAGTGAGATTAACAGGATAGGGTAGTGAGATTAACAGGATAGGGCAGTGAGATT
The DNA here is from genome assembly GCF_018296145.1 of Oncorhynchus tshawytscha. NCBI lineage: Eukaryota > Metazoa > Chordata > Actinopteri > Salmoniformes > Salmonidae > Oncorhynchus > Oncorhynchus tshawytscha. Next base: position 60,477,526 of record NC_056442.1, on the reverse strand, counting down.
AACAGGATAGGGTAGTGAGATTAACAGGATAGGATAGTGAGATTAACAGGATAGGATAGAGAGATTAACAGGATAGGATAGAGAGATTAACAGGATAGTGTAGTGAGATTAACAGGATAGGGTAGTGAGATTAACAGGATAGGATAGTGAGATTAACAGGATAGGAGAGTGAGTTTAACAGGATAGGATAGTGAGTTTAACAGGATAGGATGAGATTAACAGGATAGGATAGTGAGATTAACAGGATAGGGTAGTGAGATTAACAGGATAGGGTAGTGAGATTAGGATAGGGCAGTGAGATTAACAGGATAGGGTAGTGAGATTAACATGATAGGATAGTGAGATTAACAGGATAGGATAGTGAGATTAACAGGATACGATAGTGAGATTAACAGGATAGGGTAGTGAGTTTAGGATAGGGTAGTGAGATTAACAGGAGAAGGTAGTGAGATTAACAGGATAGGATAGTGAGATTAACAGGAGAGGGTAGTGAGATTAACAGGAGAAGGTAGTGAGATTAACAGGAGAAGGTAGTGAGATTAACAGGATAGGGTAGTGAGATTAACAGGATAGGGTAGTGAGATTAACAGGAGAAGGTAGTGAGATTAACAGGAGAAGGTAGTGAGATTAACAGGATAGGGTAGTGAGAGTAACAGGATAGGGTAGTGAGATTAACAGGATAGGGTAGTGAGATTAACAGGAGAAGGTAGTGAGATTAACAGGATAGGGTAGTGAGATTAACAGGAGAAGGTAGTGAGATTAACAGGATAGGGTAGTGAGATTAACAGGATAGGGTAGTGAGATTAACAGGATAGGGTAGTGAGATTAACAGGATAGGGTAGTGAGATTAACAGGATAGGATAGTGAGATTAACAGGATAGGATAGAGATTAACAGGATATAGTGAGATTAACAGGATAGGGTAGTGAGATTAACAGGATAGGGTAGTGAGATTAACAGGATAGGGTAGTGAGATTAACAGGATAGGATAGTGAGATTAACAGGATAGGCAGTGAGATTAACAGGATAGGATAGTGAGATTAACAGGATAGGATAGAGAGATTAACAGGATAGGATAGTGAGATTAACAGGATAGGGTAGTGAGATTAACAGGATAGATAGTGAGATTAACATGATAGGGTAGTGAGATTAACAGGATAGGGTAGTGAGATTAACAGGATAGGGTAGTGAGATTAACAGGATAGGGTAGTGAGATTAACAGGATAGGGTAGTGAGATTAACAGGATAGGGTAGTGAGATTAACAGGATAGGATAGTGAGATTAACAGGATAGGATAGAGAGATTAACAGGATAGGATAGAGATTAACAGGATAGTGTAGTGAGATTAACAGGATAGGGTAGTGAGATTAACAGGATAGGATAGTGAGATTAACAGGATAGGATAGTGAGTTTAACAGATGAGAGTTTAACAGGATAGGATAGTGAGATTAACAGGATAGGATAGGAGATTAACAGGATAGGTAGTGAGATTAACAGGATAACAGAGATAAAAGGATAGGGTAGTGAGATTAACAGGATAGGGATGAGATTAACATGATAGGATAGTGAGATTAACAGGTAGGATAATGAGATTAACAGGATAGGATAGTGAGATTAACAGGATAGGATAGTGAGATTAACAGGATAGGATAGTGAGATTAACAGGATAGGATAGTGAGATTAACAGGATAGGGTAGTGAGATTAACAGGATAGGGTAGTGAGATTAACAGGATAGGGTAGTGAGATTAACAGGATAGGATAGAGAGATTTCTCAGATTTACCAATTTGATCTGTAACACATTATTTTGTTCAGGATTCCACACTTAAATCATTGGATAGATAAAGGTATCGATTCAATTCGTATCACCAAAATTCAGCGTCAAAGTGCTCTTGAAATGAAAAAGGCACTTTGTGATTGAGACGGCATATGCAGTGTTAATCGTGAATGGTCGGGTCTCTGCCATTAAACTTCAATCGCACTGTAGAGCTGAGCATTGACTATACGGATAGAATCGAGCCTAAAGGCATTACGGGTATGGTGTAAATGTGTCCTCTGATTGGCTGGGTGGTGACAGTCTCTGCCATTAAACTTCAATCGCATTGTAGAGCTGAGCATTGATTACACGGATTGAATCGTGCCTAAAGCCATTATGGATATGGCTTAACCTTGTCCTCTGATTGGTTGGGTGAAAATGTCACCATATCGCTTCCACCTATCCAGTTCTCTCTGACCTACAGGAGAAGCTAGAGGTAGCTTTCCTGGCTGCCATCCACATCTCTCTGG
>NC_056442.1:60467877-60475142 GCF_018296145.1 Oncorhynchus tshawytscha | reverse complement strand
TAATCTATTTGGTGTTTCTGTATTTACAGATGGGATTCATCCATTTATTTTATTTCTGTTTAAATGTCTCTGCACTTTGTCACTCTATTTACTATCTCTCATATTCGTCCAGAAGAAAACGTTTACAATGACAGGACCATATGGAGGGTAGAGGTCGTGTAGAGGTCGTGTTGGACTGAGCGTTAGCAGAAGGACCCCTGTAGGGTTGAAACTGTGTAGAGGTCGTGTTGGACTGAGCGTTCGCAGAAGGATCCCTGTACTGTAGGTTCATTGTCATCTAATACACAGTATGTATGCTGTGAAATGAACTAACCTGGTCCCATAACCTAGACAAGAGATAGCCTCTGTAAAGTTTAACTACACTCACACCCCTGTGTGAAGCCTGGTTGAGGACCTCCCTCCTCACCCCTCCTCTTCCCTCCTCACCTCTCCTCACTCCTCCCCCCTCCTCAACTTCCCTCCCTCCTCACACCTCCTCACCTCTCCTCACTCCCACCCTCCTCACCTCTCCTCCCTCCTCATCTCTCCCTCCTCCTCACCTCTCCTTCCTCCTCATCCTCCCTCCTCCTCCCTCCTCCTCCCTCCTCCCCCCCTCCTCTTCCCTCCTCACCTCTCCTCACTCCCTCCCCCTCCTCAACTTCCCTCCCTCCTCACCTCCTCTCCTCCTCCCCCTCCTCCCCCTCTCCTCCCTCCTCATCTCTCCTCCTCCTCACCTCTCCTTCCTCCTCATCCTCCCTCCTCCTCCTCCCTCCTCCTCCCCTCCTCACCCCTCTTCTTCCCTCCTCACCTCTCCTCACTCCTCCCCCTCCTCACCTCTCCTCCCCTCCTCACCCTCTCCTCATCCTCCCTCCCCCCCCTCCTCACCTTCCCTCCCTCGTCACACCTCCTCATCTCTCCTCACCCCCTCCTCACCTCTCCTCCCTCCTCATCTTCCTCCCTCCTCACCTCTCCTTCCTCCTCATCCTCCCTCCTCACCCCTCCTCACCTCCTCTTCCCTCCCTCACCTCTCCTCCTCCCCCCCCTCCTCACCTCTCCTCCCTCCTCACCTCTCCTCCTCCTCCTCCCCCTCCTCAACTTCCCTCCCTCCTCACACCTCCTCACCTCTCTCACCCAGGCTCCTCACCCAGGCTCTCCCTCCCTCCTCACCTCTCCTCCTTCCTCACCTCTCCTCCCTCCTCATCCTCTCTCCACATCCTCCCTCCTCCTCACCTCTCCTCACCCTTCCTCACCTCTCTTCCCTCCTCATCTCTCCTCCCTACTCACCTCTCCTCCCTCCTCACCCCTCTTCACCCCTTCTCACCCAGGCTTAACTCCAGGCTTGTGAGTGCAGTTTCCTGAGGCTACTGTCTACTGTCTAGGTTGTGGGCCTTAACCTATTTACTACGGTGGATTAAATCAGGGCCAAACACAGTGTTTCTTGGAAGTCTTAAACAAATCTCCTTTCAAACCAAAGTAGGAACCACATATAAATATGGCATGATTATTAACCACATATACATATATGGAACCACATATAAACATGGCATGATTATTAACCACATATACATATGGAACCACATATAAACATGGCATGATTATTAACCACATATACATATGGAACCACATATACATATGGCATGATTATTAACCACATATACATATGGAACCACATATACATATGGAACCACATATAAACATGGCATGATTATTAACCACATATACATATGGAACCACATATACATATGGAACCACATATAAACATGGCATGATTATTAACCACATATACATATGGAACCACATATACATATGGAACCACATATACATATGGCATGATTATTAACCACATATACATATGGAACCACATATAAACATGACATGATTATTAACCACATATACATATGGAACCACATATACATATGGCATGATTATTAACCACATATACATATGGAACCACATATAAACATGGCATGATTATTAACATATACATATGGAACCACATATACATATGGCATGATTATTAACCACATATACATATGGAACCACATATACATATGGAACCACATATAAACATGGCATGATTATTAACCACATATACATATGGAACCACATATACATATGGCATGATTATTAACCACATATACATATGGAACCACATATACATATGGCATGATTATTAACCACATATACATATGGAACCACATATACATATGGAACCACATATAAACATGGCATGATTATTAACCACATATACATATGGAACCACATATAAACATGGCATGATTATTAACCACATATACATATGGAACCACATATACATATGGCATGATTATTAACCACATATACATATGGAACCACATATACATATGGAACCACATATAAACATGGCATGATTATTAACCACATATACATATGGAACCACATATACATATGGCATGATTATTAACCACATATACATATGGAACCACATATACATATGGCATGATTATTAACCACATATACATATGGAACCACATATACATATGGAACATGATATAAACATATACATATGGCATGATTATTAACCACATATACATATGGAACCACATATAAACATATGATTATTAACCACATATACATATGGAACCACATATACATATGGCATGATTATTAACCACATATACATATGGAACCACATATACATATGGAACCACATATAAACATGGCATGATTATTAACCACATATACATATGGAACCACATATACATATGGAACCACATATAAACATGGCATGATTATTAACCACATATACATATGGAACCACATATACATATGGAACCACATATACATATGGCATGATTATTAACCACATATACATATGGAACCACATATACATATGGAACCACATATACATATGGCATGATTATTAACCACATATACATATGGAACCACATATACATATGGCATGATTATTAACCACATATACATATACCATATGGAACCACATATACATATGGAACCACATATACACATGGCATGATTATTAACCACATATACATATGGAACCACATATACATATGGCATGATTATTAACCACATATACATATGGAACCACATATACATATGGCATGATTATTAACCACATATACATATGGAACATGATATACATATAACCACATATAAACATGGCATGATTATTAACCACATATACATATGGAACCACATATAAACATGGCATGATTATTAACCACATATACATATGGAACCACATATAAACATGGCATGATTATTAACCACATATACATATGGAACCACATATACATATGGCATGATTATTAACCACATATAAACATGGCATGATTATTAACCACATATACATATGGAACCACATATACATATGGCATGATTATTAACCACATATACATATGGCATGATTATTAACCACATATACATATGGAACCACATATACATATGGCATGATTATTAACCACATATACATATGGAACCACATATACATATGGCATGATTATTAACCACATATAAACATGGCATGATTATTAACCACATATACATATGGAACCACATATACATATGGCATGATTATTAACCACATATACATATGGAACCACATATAAACATGGCATGATTAAACCACATATACATATGGAACCACATATACATATGGCATGATTATTAACCACATATACATATGGATGATTATTAACCACATATACATATGGCATGATTATTAACCACATATACATATGGAACCACATATAAACATGGCATGATTATTAACATATGGAACCACATATACATATGGAACCACATATACATATGGCATGATTATTAACCACATATACATATGGAACCACATATACATATGGATTAACCACATATACATATGGAACCACATATAAATATGGCATGATTATTAACCACATATACATATGGAACCACATATACATATGGAACCACATTATGGCATGATTAAACCACATATACATATGGAACCACATATACATATGGCATGATTATTAACCACATATACATATGGAACCACATATACATATGGAACCACATATATGGCATGATTATTAACCACATATACATATGGAACCACATATACATATGGCATGATTATTAACCACATATACATATGGAACCACATATACATATGGCATGATTATTAACCACATATACATATGGAACCACATATACATATGGCATGATTATTAACCACATATACATATGGAACCACATATACATATGGAACCACATATAAACATGGCATGATTATTAACCACATATACATATGGAACCACATATACATATGGCATGATTATTAACCACATATACATATGGAACCACATATACATATGGCATGATTATTAACCACATATACATAACCACATGGAACCACATATACATATGGAACCACATATAAACATGGCATGATTATTAACCACATATACATATGGAACCACATATACATGGCATGATTATTAACCACATATACATATGGAACCACATATACATATGGCATGATTATTAACCACATGGAACCACATACATATGGCAATTATTAACCACATATACATATGGCATGATTATTAACCACATATACATATGGAACCACATATAAATATGGCATGATTATTAACCACATATACATATGGAACCACATATACATATGGCATGATTATTAACCACATATACATATGGAACCACATATACATATGGAACATGATTATTAACCACATATACATATGGAACCACATATACATATGGAACCACATATACATATGGAACCACATATACATATAAACATGGCATGATTATTAACCACATATACATATGGAACCACATATACATATGGCATGATTATTAACCACATATACATATGGAACCACATATACATATGGCATGATTATTAACCACATATACATATGGAACCACATATACATATGGCATGATTATTAACCACATATACATATGGAACCACATATACATATGGAACCACATATAAACATGGCATGATTATTAACCACATATACATATGGCATGATTATTAACCACATATACATATGGAACCACATATACATATGGCATGATTATTAACCACATATACATATGGAACCACATATACATATGGAACCACATATAAACATGGCATGATTATTAACCACATATACATATGGAACCACATATACATATGGCAATTATTAACCACATATAAACATGGCATGATTATTAACCACATATACATATGGAACCATTATATAAACCACATATACATGGCATGATTATTAACCACATATACATATGGAACCACATATACATATGGCATGATTATTAACCACATACATATACATATGGCAATTATTAACATATATATGGCATGATTATTAACCACATATACATATGGCATGGCATTTATTAACCACATATACATATGGAACCACATATACATATGGCATGATTATTAACCACATATAAACATGGCATGATTATTAACCACATATACATATGGAACCACATATACATATGGCATGATTATTAACCACATATACATATGGCATGATTATTAACCACATATACATATGGCATGATTATTAACCACATATACATATGGAACCACATATACATATGGAACCACATATACATATGGAACCACATATACATATGGCATGATTATTAACCACATATACATATGGCATGATTATTAACCACATATACATATGGCATGATTATTAACCACATATACATATGGAACCACATATACATATGGCATGATTATTAACCACATATACATATGGAACCACATATACATATGGCATGATTATTAACCACATATACATATGGAACCACATAACTACATATACATATGGCATGATTATTAACCACATATACATATGGCATGATTATTAATATACATATGGAACCACATATACATATGGTACATATACATATGGCACCACATATACATATGGCATGATTATTAACCACATATACATATGGAACCACATATACATATGGCATGATTATTAACCACATATACATATGGAACCACATATACATATGGAACCACATATACATATGGCATGATTATTAACCACATATACATATGGCATGATTATTAACCACATATACATATGGCATGATTATTAACCACATATACATATGGAACCACATATACATATGGCATGATTATTAACCACATATACATATGGAACCACATATACATATGGCATGATTATTAACCACATATACATATGGAACCACATATACATATGGCATGATTATTAACCACATATACATATGGAACCACATATACATATGGCATGATTATTAACCACATATACATATGGAACCACATATACATATGGAACCACATATAAACATGGCATGATTATTAACCACATATACATATGGCATGATTATTAACCACATATACATTGGAACCACATATACATATGGCATGATTATTAACCACATATACATATGGAACCACATATACATATGGCATGATTATTAACCACATATACATATGGAACCATATACATATGGAACCATATAAACATGGCATGATTATTAACCACATATACATATGGAACCACATATACATATGGCATGATTATTAACCACATATACATATGGAACCACATATACATATGGCATGATTATTAACCACATATACATATGGAACCACATATACATATGGCATGATTATTAACCACATATACATATGGAACCACATATACATATGGAACCACATATAAACATGGCATGATTATTAACCACATATACATATGGAACCACATATAAACATGGCATGATTATTAACCACATATACATATGGAACCACATATACATATGGCATGATTATTAACCACATATACATATGGAACCACATATACATATGGCATGATTATTAACCACATATACATATGGAACCACATATACATATGGCATGATTATTAACCACATATAAACATGGAATGATTATTAACCATATAACATGATTATTAACCACATATACATATGGAACCACATATACATATGGCATGATTATTAACCCACATATACATATGGCATGATTATTAACCACATATACATATGGAACCACATATACATATGGCATGATTATTAACATATACATATGGAAACTACATATACATATGGAACCACATATAAACATGGCATGATTATTAACCACATATACATATGGCATGATTATTAACCACATATACATATGGAACCACATATAAACATGGCATGGAACCACATATACATATGGAACCACATAT
>NC_056442.1:60394956-60467777 GCF_018296145.1 Oncorhynchus tshawytscha | reverse complement strand
ATCCACCAATATTATCCACCAATACCAAGCTACCAATATTATCCACCAATACCAGCCACCAATATTATCCACCAATACCAGCCACCAATATTATCCACCAATACCAGCCACCAATACCAGCCACCAATATAGCCACCAATACCAGCCACCAATATTATCCACCAATACCAGCCACCAATACCAGCCACCAATATTATCCACCAATATAATCCACCAATACCAGCCACCAATATAATCCACCAATATTATCCACCAACCAATACCAGCCACCAATATACCAATACCAGCCACCAATATAATCCACCAATACCAGCCACCAATACCAGCCACCAATATTATCCACCAATATAATCCACCAATATTATCCACCAATACCAGCCACCAATATAATCCACCAATACCAGCCACCAATACCAGCCACCAATATTATCCACCAATATTATCCAATATTATTACCAATATAATCCACCAATATTATCCACCAATACCAGCCACCAATATAATCCACCAATATTATCCACCAATACCAGCCACCAATATTATCCACCAATATAATCCACCAATATACCACCAATATTATCCACCAATATTAGCCACCAATATTATCCACCAATATTCCACCAATATAATCCACCAATATAATCCACCAATATTATCCACCAATACCAGCCACCAATATTATTACCAATATTACCACCAATACCAGCCACCAATATTATCCACCAATATTATCCACCAATATTAGCACCAATATTATCCACCAATATAATCCACCAATATTATCCAGCCACCAATATTATCCACCCAATACCAGCCACCAATATTATCCACCAATACCAGCCACCAATATTATCCACCAATATAATCCACCAATATTATCCACCAATATCAGCCACCAATACCAGCCACCAATATTATCCACCAATATAATCCACCAATACCAGCCACCAATATTATCCACCAATACCAGCCACCAATACCAGCCACCAACATATCCACCAATATTATCCACCAATATTATCCACCAATACCAGCCACCAATATTATCCACCAATACCAGCCACCAATATTATCCACCAATACCAGCCACCAATACCAGCCACCAATATAATCCACCAATATTATCCACCAATACCAGCCACCAATATTATCCACCAATATAATCCACCAATATTATCCACCAATACCAGCCACCAATATAATCCACCAATATAATCCACCAATATTATCCACCAATACCAGCCACCAATATAATCCACCAATACCAGCCACCAATACCAGCCACCAATATTATCCACCAATACCAGCCACCAATACCAGCCACCAATATTATCCACCAATATAATCCACCAATACCAGCCACCAATATTATCCACCAATATAATCCACCAATATTATCCACCAATACCAGCCACCAATATAATCCACCAATATTATCCACCAATACCAGCCACCAATATTATCCACCAATACCAGCCACCAATATTATCCACCAATATTATCCACCAATACCAGCCACCAATATTATCCACCAATACCAGCCACCAATATTATCCACCAATATTATCCACCAATACCAGCCACCAATATTATCCACCAATACCAGCCACCAATATTATCCACCAATACCAGCCACCAATATTATCCACCAATATAATCCACCAATACCAGCCACCAATATTATCCACCAATACCAGCCACCAATATCCACCAATACCAGCCACCAATATTATCCACCAATACCAGCCACCAATACCAGCCACCAACATAATCCACCAATATTATCCACCAATACCAGCCACCAATATTATCCACCAATACCAGCCACCAATATAATCCACCAATATTATCCACCAATATTATCCACCAATATTATCCACCAATACCAGCCACCAATATTATCCACCAATACCAGCCACCAATAATCCACCAATACCAGCCACCAATACCAGCCACCAATATAATCCACCAATATTATCCACCAATACCAGCCACCAATATTATCCACCAATATAATCCACCAATATTATCCACCAATACCAGCCACCAATATAATCCACCAATACCAGCCACCAATACCAGCCACCAATACCAGCCACCAATATTATCCACCAATATTATCCACCAATACCAGCCACCAATATTATCCACCAATACCAGCCACCAATACCAGCCACCAATATTATCCACCAATACCAGCCCAATACCAGCCCCCAATATTATCCACCAATATTATCCACCAATATTATCCACCAATATTATCCACCAATACCAGCCACCAATATTATCCACCAATATTATCCACCAATATTATCCACCAATATTATCCACCAATATTATCCACCAATATAGCCCAATATTATCCACAATACCAGCCACCAATATTATCCACCAATACCAGCCACCAATACCAGCCAGCCACCAATATTATCCACCAATACCAGCCACCAATATTATCCACCAATACCAGCCACCAATACCAGCCACCAATATAATCCACCAATACCAGCCACCAATATAATCACCAATATTAGCCACCAATACCAGCCACCAATATTATCCACCAATATAATCCACCAATATTATCCACCAATCCATAGCCACCAATATCCAGCCACCAATATTATCCACCAATACCAGCCACCAATATTATCCACCAATACCAGCCACCAATACCAGCCACCAATATTATCCACCAATATTATCACCAATACCAGCCACCAATATAATCCACCAATATTATCCACCAATATAATCCAGCCACCAATATTATCCACCAATATAATCCACCAATATTATCCACCAATACCAGCCACCAATATTATCCACCAATATAAGCCACCAATATTATCCAGCCACCAATATTATAATACCATCCACCAATATAATCCACCAATATTATCCACCAATACCAGCCACCAATATAATCCACCAATATTATCCCAATACCAGCCACCAATATTATCCACCAATATTATCCACCAATACCAGCCACCAATATTATCCACCAATACCAGCCACCAATATATCCACCAATATTATCCACCAATATTATCCACCAATATTACCAATATTATCCACCAATACCAGCCAATATAATATTCCAATACCAGCCACCAATATTAGCCACCAATATAATCCACCAATATTATCCACCAATATTATCCACCAATATTATCCACCAATATTAGCCACCAATACCATTATCCACCAATATAATCCACCAATATTATCCACCAATATTATCCACCAATATTATCCACCAATACCATCCACCAATACCAGCCACCAATATTATCCACCAATATTATCCACCAATATTATCCAATACCATATTATCCACCAATACCAGCCATAATAGCCACCAATATTATCCACCAATATTATCCACCAATACCAGCCACCAATATTATCCACCAATACCAGCCACCAATATTATCCACCAATACCAGCCACCAATACCAGCCACCAATATAATCCACCAATATTATCCACCAATACCAGCCACCAATATTATCCACCAATATAATCCACCAATATTATCCACCAATACCAGCCACCAATATAATCCACCAATATTATCCACCAATATTATCCACCAATACCAGCCACCAATATTATCCACCAATACCAGCCACCAATATTATCCACCAATACCAGCCACCAATACCAGCCACCAATATAATCCACCAATATTATCCACCAATACCAGCCACCAATATAATCCACCAATATTATCCACCAATATTATCCACCAATACCAGCCACCAATATTATCCACCAATACCAGCCACCAATATTATCCACCAATACCAGCCACCAATACCAGCCACCAATATAATCCACCAATATTATCCACCAATATTATCCACCAATACCAGCCACCAATATTATCCAATATTATCCACCAATACCAGCCAGCCACCAATATTATCCACCAATATTAGCCACCAATACCAGCCACCAATATTATCCACCAATATTATCCACCAATACCAGCCACCAATATTATCCACCAATATAATCCAATATTATCAATATTATCCACCAATACCAGCCACCAATATAATCCACCAAACCAGCCACCAATACCAGCCACCAATATTATCCAAATATTATCCACCAATATTATCCACCAATACCATCCACCAATAGCCACCAATATAATCCACCAATATTATCCACCAATACCAGCCACCAATATTAGCCACCAATATAATCCACCAATATTATCCACCAATACCAGCCACCAATATTATCCACCAATATTATCAGCACCAATACCAGCCACCAATATTATCCAGCCAATACCAGCTCCACCAATATAATCCAGCCACCAATACCAGCCACCAATATTACCAATACCAGCCACCAATATTATCCACCAATATTATCCACCAATATTATCCACCAATATTAGCCACCAATATTATCCACCAATATAATCCACCAATATTATCCACCAATACCAGCCACCAATATTATCCACCAATACCAGCCACCAATATTATCCACCAATACCAGCCACCAATACCAGCCACCAATATAATCCACCAATATAATCCACCAATACCAGCCACCAATATAAGCCACCAATATTATCCACCAATACCAGCCACCAATATTATCCACCAATATAGCCACCAATATTATCCACCAATATTATCCACCAATATTATCCACCAATATTATCCAGCCACCAATATTATCCACCAATACCAGCCACCAATATTATCCACCAATACCAGCCACCAATATAATCCACCAATATAATCCACCAGCCACCAATATTATCCACCAATACCAGCCACCAATACCAGCCGCCAATATAATCCACCAATACCAGCCACCAATATTATCCAATACCAATACCAATATTACCCAATACCAGCCACCAATATTATCCACCAATATAATCCACCAATACCAGCCACCAATATAATCCACCAATATTATCCACCAATACCAGCCACCAATATTATCCACCAATATAATCCACCAATATTATCCACCAATACCAGCCACCAATATAATCCACCAATACCAGCCACCAATACCAGCCACCAATATTATCCACCAATATAATCCACCAATATTATCCACCAATACCAGCCACCAATATAATCCACCAATACCAGCCACCAATACCAGCCACCAATATTATCCAAATATTATCCACCAATATTAGCCACCAATATTATCCACCAATCCACCAATACCCAGCCACCAATATTATCCACCAATATTAGCCACCAATATTATCCACCAATATTATCCACCAATACCAGCCACCAATATTATCCACCAATACCAGCCACCAATATTATCCACCAATATACCAGCCACCAATATTATCCACCAATATAATCACCAATATTAGCCACCAATATTATCCAGCCACCAATATAATATTATCCACCAATACCAGCCACCAATATTATCCACCAATATTATCCACCAATACCAGCCACCAATATTATCCACCAATACCAGCCAATATTATCCACCAATATAATATCCAGCCAATATTATCCACCAATATTATCCACCAATATTATCCACCAATATTAGCCACCAATATTATCACCACCAATACCAGCCACCAATATTATCCACCAATACCAGCCACCAATATTATCCACCAATACCAGCCACCAATATTATCCACCAATACCAGCCACCAATACCAGCCACCAATATAATCCACCAATATTATCCACCAATACCAGCCACCAATATTATCCACCAATACCAGCCACCAATATTATCCACCAATACCAGCCACCAATATTATCCACCAATATTAGCCACCAATATTAGCCACCAATATTATCCACCAATACCAGCCACCAATATTATCCACCAATACCAGCCACCAATATTATCCACCAATACCAGCCACCAATATTATCCACCAATATATCCACCAATATTATCCACCAATACCAGCCACCAATATATCCACCAATATTATCCACCAATATTATCCACCAATACCAGCCACCAATATTATCCACCAATACCAGCCACCAATACCAATATATCCACCAATACCAGCCACCAATATTATCCACCAATACCAGCCACCAATATTATCCAGCCACCAATATAATCCACCAATATTATCCACCAATACCAGCCACCAATATAATCCACCAATACCAGCCACCAATACCAGCCACCAATATTATCCACCAATACCAGCCACCAATATTATCCACCAATATTATCCACCAATATATTCCAGCCACCAATATTATCCACCAATACCAGCCACCAATACCAATACCAATACCAGCCACCAATATTATCCACCAATACCAGCCACCAATATTACCAGCCACCAATATTATCCACCAATACCACCAATATTATCCACCAATATTATCCACCAATACCAGCCACCAATATTATCCACCAATATTATCCACCAATATTATCCACCAATACCACCAAATATAATCCACCAATATTATCCACCAATATTATCCACCAATATTATCCACCAATATTATCCACCAATATTAGCCACCAATATTAGCCACCAATACCAGCCACCAATATATCCACCAATATAATCCACCAATATTATCCACCAATACCAGCCACCAATATTATCCACCAATATATCCACCAATACCAGCCACCAATATAATCCACCAATACCAGCCACCAATACCAGCCACCAATATTATCCACCAATATTATCCACCAATATTATCCACCAATATTATCCAGCCACCAATATTAGCCACCAATACCAGCCACCAATATTATCCACCAATATTATCCACCAATATAGCCACCAATATTATCCACCAATATAATACCAGCCACCAACCAATATATCCACCAATATAATTCACCAATATTATCCACCAATATTATCCACCAATACCAGCCACCAATATAATCCACCAATATTATCCACCAATACCATCCACCAATATTATCCACCAATATAATCCACCAATACCAGCCACCAATATTATCCACCAATACCAGCCACCAATATTATCACCAATATAGCCACCAATATTATCCACCAATATTACCATACCACCAATATTATCCACCAATACCAGCCACCAATATTATCCAATACCAGCCAATATTATCCACCAATACCAGCCACCAATACCAATACCATACCAATATAATCCACCAATACCAGCCACCAATATAATCCACCAATATTATCCACCAATACCAGCCACCAATATTATCCACCAATATAATCCACCAATATTATCCACCAATACCAGCCACCAATATAATCCACCAATACCAGCCACCAATACCAGCCACCAATATTATCCACCAATATAATCCACCAATATTATCCACCAATACCAGCCACCAATATAATCCACCAATACCAGCCACCAATACCAATACCAATATTACCAATCACCAATATTATCCACCAATACCAGCCAAATATTATCCACCAATACCAGCCACCAATATTATCCACCAATATTATCCACCAATATTATCCAATATTATCACCAATACCAGCCACCAATACCAGCCACCAATACCAGCCACCAATACCAGCCACCAATATTATCCACCAATATTATCCACCAATATTATCCACCAATATTATCCACCAATATTATCCACCAATATTATCCACCAATATAATCCAATATACCAATATTATCCACCAATATTATCCACCAATACCAGCCACCAATACCAGCCACCAATACCAGCCACCAATATTATCCACCAATATTATCCACCAATATTATCCACCAATACCATCCACCAATATTATCCACCAATACCAGCCACCAATACCAGCCACCAATACCAGCCACCAATATTATCACCAATATTATCCAATACCAGCCACCAATATTATCCACCAATACCAGCCACCAATATTATCCACCAATACCAGCCACCAATACCAGCCACCAATATAATCCACCAATATATCAGCACCAATACCAGCCACCAATATTATCCACCAATATAATCCACCAATATTATCCACCAATACCAGCCACCAATACCAGCCACCAATACCAGCCACCAATATTATCCACCAATATTATCCACCAATATTATCCACCAATATTATCCACCAATAACAGCCACCAATATTATCCACCAATATTATCCACCAATATAATCCACCAATACCAGCCACCAATATTATCCACCAATACCAGCCACCAATACCAGCCACCAATATAATCCACCAATACCAGCCACCAATATAATCCACCAATACCAGCCACCAATACCAGCCACCAATATTATCCACCAATATAGCCACCAATATCCAGCCACCAATATTATCCACCAATATAATCCACCAATATTATCCACCAATACCAGCCACCAATAATTCACCAATACCACCAATACCAGCCACCAATATTATCCACCAATATTATCCACCAATACTATCCACCAATATTATCCACCAATACCAGCCACCAATATTATCCACCAATACCAGCCACCAATATTATCCACCAATATTATCCACCAATATTATCCACCAATATTATCCACCAATACCAGCCACCAATATTATCCACCAATACCAGCCACCAATATTATCCACCAATACCAGCCACCAATATTATCCACCAATATTATCCACCAATACCAGCCACCAATATTATCCACCAATATAATCCACCAATACCAGCCACCAATATTATCCACCAATACCAGCCACCAATATTATCCACCAATACCAGCCACCAATACCAGCCACCAATATTATCCACCAATATAATCCACCAATACCAGCCACCAATATTATCCACCAATATCAGCCACCAATACCAGCCACCAACATAATCCACCAATATTATCCACCAATATTATCCACCAATACCAGCCACCAATATTATCCACCAATATAATCCACCAATACCAGCCACCAATATAATCCACCAATATTATCCACCAATATTATCCACCACCAATATTATCCACCAATATTATCACCAATACCAGCCACCAATATTATCCCAATATAATCCACCAATACCAGCCACCAATATTACCAATATAATCCACCAATATTATCCACCAAATTATCCAATACCAGCCACCAATATTATCCACCAATATAATCCACCAATATTATCCACCAATACCAGCCACCAATATAATCCACCAATATTATCCACCAATACCAGCCACCAATATACCAATATTATCCACCAATATAATCCACCAATATTATCCACCAATACCAGCCACCAATATAATCCACCAATACCAGCCACCAATACCAGCCACCAATATTATCCACCAATACCAGCCACCAATATTATCCACCAATATTATCCACCAATACCAGCCACCAATATTATCCACCAATACCAGCCACCAATATTATCCACCAATACCAGCCACCAATATTATCCACCAATATTATCCACCAATACCAGCCACCAATATTATCCACCAATATTAGCCACCAATACCAGCCACCAATATTATCCACCAATACCAGCCACCAATATTATCCACCAATACCAGCCACCAATATTATCCACCAATATAGCCACCAATACCAGCCACCAATATTATCCACCAATATTAGCCACCAATATTATCCACCAATACCAGCCACCAATATTAGCCACCAATACCAGCCACCAATATATCCACCAATATCCACCAATATCCACCAATATTATCCACCAATATTATCCACCAATACCAGCCACCAATATTATCCACCAATATTATCCACCAATATTATCCACCAATACCAGCCACCAATACCAGCCACCAATATTATCCACCAATATTATCCACCAATATTATCCACCAATATTATCCACCAATATTATCCACCAATACCAGCCACCAATATTATCCACCAATACCAGCCACCAATATTATCCACCAATACCAGCCACCAATATTATCCACCAATACCAGCCACCAATATTATCCACCAATACCAGCCACCAATATTATCCACCAATACCAGCCACCAATATTATCCACCAATACCAGCCACCAATATTATCCACCAATATTATCCACCAATACCAGCCACCAATATTATCCACCAATACCAGCCACCAATATTATCCACCAATATATCCACCAATATTAGCCACCAATATTATCCACCAATACCAATATATCCACCAATACCAATACCAGCCACCAATATTATCCACCAATACCAGCCACCAATATTATCCACCAATACCAGCCACCAATACCAGCCACCAATTATCCACCAATATTATCCACCAATACCAGCCACCAATATTATCCACCAATATATCCACCAATATTATCCACCAATACCAGCCCAATATAATCCACCAATACCAGCCACCAATACCAGCCACCAATATTATCCACCAATACCAGCCACCAATATTATCCACCAATATTATCCACCAATACCAGCCACCAATATTATCCACCAATACCAGCCACCAATATTATCCACCAATATTATCCACCAATACCAGCCACCAATATTATCCACCAATACCAGCCACCAATATTATCCACCAATACCAGCCACCAATATTATCCACCAATATTATCCACCAATACCAGCCACCAATATTATCCACCAATATTATCCACCAATATTAGCCACCAATATTATCCACCAATATTATCCAATATAATCCAATATTAATACCAATATTATCACCAATATTATCCACCAATACCAGCCACCAATATTATCCAATACCAATACCAGCCACCAATACCAGCCACCAATATAATCCACCAATATATCCACCAATACCAGCCACCAATATTATCCACCAATACCAGCCACCAATACCAGCCACCAACATAATCCACCAATATTATCCACCAATATTATCCACCAATATTATCCACCAATCCACCAATACCAGCCACCAATATAATCCACCAATATTATCAGCCACCAATACCAGCCACCAATATAATCCACCAATATTATCACCAATACCAGCCACCAATATAATCCACCAATATTATCCACCAATATTATCCACCAATATTATCCACCAATACCAGCCACCAATATTATCCACCAATATAATCCACCAATATTATCCACCAATATTATCCACCAATATTATCCACCAATACCAGCCACCAATACCAGCCACCAATATTATCCACCAATACCAGCCACCAACATAATCCACCAATATTACCCACCAATATTATCCACCAATACCAGCCACCAATATTATCCACCAATATTATCCACCAATACCATCCACCAATATTATCCACCAATATTATCAGCCACCAATACCAATATTATCCAATACCAATATTATCCACCAATATTATCCACCAATACCAGCCACCAATATTATCCACCAATACCATCCACCAATACCAGCCACCAATACCAGCCACCACCATACCAGCCACCAATATTATCCACCAATACCAGCCACCAATATTATCCACCAATACCAGCCACCAATATTATCCACCAATACCAGCCACCAATACCAGCCACCAATATTATCACACCATCCACCAATATTATCCACCAATACCAGCCACCAATATTATCCACCAATATAATCCACCAATATTATCCACCAATATCCAAATATTATCCAATATTATCCACCAATATTATCCACCAATATTATCCACCAATACCAGCCACCAATATTATCCACCAATACCAGCCACCAATATTATCCACCAATATAGCCACCAATATAATCCACCAATATTATCCACCAATACCAGCCACCAATATAATCCACCAATATCCACCAATATTATCCACCAATACCAGCACCAATATTATCCACCAATACCAGCCACCAATATTATCCACCAATACCAGCCACCAATATTAGCCACCAATATAATCCACCAATATTATCCACCAATATTATCCACCAATATTATCCACCAATATTATCCACCAATATAATCACCAATATTATCCACCAATACCAGCCACCAATATTATCCACCAATACCAGCCACCAATATAGCCACCAATATTATCCACCAATACCAGCCACCAATATTATCCACCAATATTATCCAGCCACCAATATTAATCCAGCCACCAATATATTATCCACCAATACCAGCCACCAATATTATCCACCAATATCCAATACCAATATTATCCACCAATATTATCAGCCACCAATACCAATATATCCCAATATTATCCACCAGCCCAGCCACCAATATTATCCACCAATATAGCCACCAATACCAGCCACCAATATTATCCACCAATATAATCCACCAATACCAGCCACCAATATTATCCACCAATACCAGCCACCAATATTATCCACCAATACCAGCCACCAATACCAGCCACCAATATTATCCACCAATATAATCCACCAATACCAGCCACCAATATTATCCACCAATACCAGCCACCAATACCAGCCACCAATATAATCCACCAATATTATCCACCAATATTATCCACCAATACCAGCCACCAATATAATCCACCAATACCAGCCACCAATACCAGCCACCAATATTATCCACCAATATTATCCACCAATATTATCCAGCCAGCCACCATATTATCCACCAATACCAGCCACCAATACCAGCCACCAATATTATCCACCAATATAATCCACCAATATTATCCACCAAATATAATCCACCAATATTATCCACCAATATTAGCCACCAATATTATCCACCAATATTATCCACCAATATTATCCACCAATATTAGCCACCAATATAATCCACCATCCAGCCACCAATACCAGCCACCAATATTATCCACCAATATAATCCACCAATAGCAGCCACCAATACCAGCCACCAATACCAGCCACCAATATTATCCGCCAATAGCAGCCACCAATATAATCCACCAATATTATCCACCAATTCCAGCCACCAATACCAGCCACCAATATAATCCACCAATACCAGCCACCAATATTATCCACCAATAACAGCCACCAATATTATCCACCAATATTATCCACCAATACCAGCCACCAATATTATCCACCAATATTATCCACCAATACCAGCCACCAATATTATCCACCAATATTATCCACCAATATTATCCACCAATATTAGCCACCAATATTATCCCAATATATTATCAGCCACCAATAGCCACCAATATTATCCACCAATATTATCCACCAATATTATCCACCAATACCAGCCACCAATACCAGCCACCAATATTATCCACCAATATTATCCACCAATACCAGCCACCAATATTATCCACCAATATTATCACCAATATTATCCACCAATATTATCCACCAATACCAGCCACCAATATAATCCACCAATATTATCCACCAATACCAGCCACCAATATTATCCACCAATACCAGCCACCAATACCAGCCACCAATATAATCCACCAATATTATCCACCAATACCAGCCACCAATATTATCCACCAATATAATCCACCAATATTATCCACCAATACCAGCCACCAATATAATCCACCAATATAATCCACCAATACCAGCCACCAATAAAAGCCACCAATAATATCCACCAATACCAGCCACTAATATAATCCACCAATACCAGCCACTAATAAAATCCACCAATACCACCCACCAATACCAGCCACCAATACCAGCCACTAATTATCCACCAATATTATCCACCAATATTATCCACCAATATTATCCATCAATATTATCCACCAATATAATCCACCAATATAATCCACCAATATTATCCACCAATATTATCCACCAATATTATCCACCAATATTATCCACCAATACCAGCCACCAATATTATCCACCAATATTAGCCACCAATACCAGCCACCAATATAATCCACCAATATTATCCACCAATACCAGCCACCAATATTATCCACCAATATTATCACCAATAGCCACCAATATTATCCAGCCACCAATATATCCACCAATATTAGCCACCAATATTATCCACCAATACCAGCCACCAATATTATCCACCAATATTATCACCAATATTAGCCACCAATATTATCCACCAATATTAGCCACCAATATTATCCACCAATACCAGCCACCAATATTATCCACCAATATTATCCACCAATACCAGCCACCAATATTATCCAATACCAGCCACCAATATTATCCACCAATACCAGCCACCAATATTATCCAGCCACCAATATTATCCAATACCAGCCACCAATATTATCCACCAATATTATCCACCAATACCAGCCACCAATATTATCCACCAATATTATCCACCAATATTATCCACCAATATTATCCACCAATCCACCAATACCAGCCCAATATTATCCACCAATACCAGCCACCAATATTATCCACCACCAATATAGCCAATACCAGCCACCAATATTATCCATCCAATATAATATACCAATACCAGCCACCAATATTATCCACCAATACCAGCCACCAATACCAGCCACCAATATAATCCACCAATATTATCCACCAATATTATCCACCAATACCAGCCACCAATATAATCCACCAATATAAGCCACCAATACCAGCCACCAATATTATCCACCAATATTATCCACCAATATATACCAATATATCCACCAATACCAGCCACCAATATTATCCACCAATATAATCCACCAATATTATCCACCAATATAAGCCACCAATATATCCACCAATATTATCCACCAATACCAGCCACCAATATTATCCACCAATATAATCCATACCAATATTATCCACCAATATAAGCCACCAATATATCCACCAATACCAGCCACCAATATTAGCCAATACCAATACCAATATCCACCAATATAATCCACCAATATTATCCACCAATACCAGCCACCAATATAAGCCACCAATATAGCCACCAATACCAGCCACCAATATTAATCCACCAATACCAGCCACCAATATTATCCACCAATAATATATCCACCAATACCAGCCACCAATATTATCCACCAATACCAGCTACCAATATTATCCACCAATACCAGCCACCAATATATCCACCAATATATCCACCAATATTATCCACCAATATTATCCACCAATACCATCCACCAATACCAGCCACCACCAATATTATCCACCAATACCAGCCACCAATATTATATATCCACCAATACCAGCCACCAATACCAGCCACCAATATTATCCACCAATACCAGCCACCAATATTATCCACCAATACCAACCAATATTATCCACCAATATTATCCACCAATACCAGCCACCAATATATCCACCAATATACCATCCACCAATATATCCACCAATATAGCCACCAATATTATCCACCAATACCAGCCACCAATATTATCAGCACCAATATTAGCCACCAATATACCAATATTATCCAATATTATCAAATATTATCCACCAATATTAGCCACCAATATTCACCAATACAGCCACCAATATTATCCACCAATATTATCCACCAATATTATATTACCACCAATATTATCCACCAATACCAGCCAAATATTATCCACCAATACCAGCCACCAATACCAGCCACCAATACCAGCCACCAATATAGCCACCAATATTATCCACCAATATTATCCAGCCACCAATATTATCCACCAATACCAGCCACCAATATTATCCACCAATACCAGCCACCAATACCAGCCACCAATATAATCCACCAATATTATCCACCAATACCAGCCACCAATATTATCCACCAATATAATCCACCAATATTATCCACCAATACCAGCCACCAATATAATCCACCAATATTATCAACCAATATTATCCACCAATATTATCCACCAATACCAGCCACCAATATTATCCACCAATACCAGCCACCAATATAATCCACCAATATTATCCACCAATACCAGCCACCAATACCAGCCACCAATATAATCCACCAATATTATCCACCAATATAATCCACCAATATTATCCACCAATACCAGCCACCAATATTATCCACCAATAATACAGCCACCAATACCAGCCACCAATATAATACCAATATTATCCACCAATACCAGCCACCAATATTATCCACCAATATAATCCACCAATATTATCCACCAATACCAGCCACCAATATAATCCACCAATACCAGCCACCAATACCAGCCACCAATATATCCACCAATATAGCCACCAATATTATCCACCAATATTATCCACCAATACCAGCCACCAATATTATCCATATCCACCAGCCACCAATATTATCCACCAATATATCCACCAATATTAGCCACCAATATTATCCACCAATACCAGCCAATATAGCCACCAACCATATCCACCAATATAGCCACCAATATTATCCACCAATATATCCACCAATACCAGCCACCAATATTATCCACCAATACCAGCCACCACCAATACCAATACCACCAATATTATCCACCAATACCAGCCACCAATATTATCCACCAATACCAGCCACCAATACCAGCCACCAATATTATCCACCAATATAATATACCACCAATACCAGCCACCAATATTATCCCATCCACCCAATACCAGCCACCAATACCAGCCACCAATATAATCCACCAATATTATCCACCAATATTATCCACCAATACCAGCCACCAATATTATCCACCAATACCAGCCACCACCCAGCCACCAATATTATCCACCAATATTATCCACCAATACCAGCTACCAATATTATCCACCATCCACCAATATTATCCAATACCAGCCACCAATATAATCCACCAATATATCAGCCACCAATATTATCAGCCACCAATATTATCCACCAATATTATCCACCAATACCATCCACCAATACCAATCCACCAATATACCATCCACCAATACCAGCCACCAATATAGCCACCAATATTAGCCACCAATATTATCCACCAATATATCCACCAATATTATCCACCAATACCAGCCACCAATATATCCACCAATATAATCCACCAATACCAGCCACCAATACCAGCCACCAATATTATCCACCAATACCAGCCACCAATATTATCCACCAATATTATCCACCAATACCAGCCACCAATATTATCCACCAATACCAGCCACCAATATTATCCACCAATACCAGCCACCAATATATCCAGCCACCAATATTATCCACCAATATTAGCCACCAATATTATCCACCAATATTATTATCACCAATACCAGCCACCAATATTATCCACCAATACCAGCCACCAATATTATCCACCAATACCAGCCACCAATATTATCCACCAATATAATCCACCAATACCAGCCACCAATATTATCCACCAATACCAGCCACCAATATTATCCACCAATACCAGCCACCAATACCAGCCACCAATATTATCCACCAATATAATCCACCAATACCAGCCACCAATATTATCCACCAATATAGCCACCAATACCAGCCACCAAAATAATCCACCAATATTATCCACCAATATTAGCCACCAATATATCCACCAATATTATCCAATACCAGCTACCATATCACCAATATTATCCACCAATACCAGCCACCAATATAATCCACCAATATTATCCACCAATATTATCCACCAATATTATCCACCAATATTATCCACCAATACCAGCCACCAATATATTATCCACCAATACCAGCCACCAATATAATCCACCAATACCAATATTATCCACCAATATATCCACCAATATATCCACCAATATTATCCACCAATATTACCAATATTATCCAGCACCAATATTATCCACCAATACCAGCCACCAATATTATCCACCAATACCAGCCACCAATATTATCCACCAATACCAGCCACCAATACCAGCCACCAATATTATCCACCAATATATATCCACCAATACCAGCCACCAATATTATCCACCAATATAATCCACCAATATTATCCACCAATATTATCCAGCCACCAATATAATCAGCCACCAATACCAGCCCACCAATACCAGCCACCAATATATCCACCAATACCAGCCACCAATATTATCCACCAATATTATCCACCAATACCAGCCACCAATATTATCCACCAATATTAGCCACCAATATAATCCACCAATATTATCCACCAATATAATCCACCAATATTATCCACCAATACCAGCCACCAATATTATCCACCAATACCAGCCACCAATATTATCCACCAATACCAGCCACCAATATTATCCACCAATATTATCCACCAATACCAGCCACCAATATTATCCACCAATACCAGCCACCAATATTATCCACCAATATTATCCACCAATACCAGCCACCAATATTACCAATATCCACCAATATAATCCACCAATACCAGCCACCAATATTATCCACCAATATATCAGCACCAGCCACCAATATTATCCACCAATATATCCACCAATATAATCCACCAATATTATCCACCAATATAATCCACCAATATTAGCCACCAATATAATCCACCAATATTATCCACCAATACCAGCCACCAATATTATCCACCAATATATCCACCAATATTATCCACCAATACCAGCCACCAATATAATCCACCAATACCAGCCACCAATACCAGCCACCAATATTATCCACCAATATAATCACCACCAATACCAATATCCACCAATACCAGCCACCAGCCACCAATATAATCCACCAATACCAGCCACCAATACCAGCCACCAATATTATCCACCAATATTCACCAATACCAGCCACCAATATTATCCACCAATATTATCCACCAATATTATCAGCCACCAATATTATCCACCAATATTAGCCACCAATATTATCCACCAATATTATCCACCAATATTCCACCAATATTATCCACCATATACCACCAATATTATCCACCAATACCAGCCACCAATATTATCCACCAATACCATCACCAATACCAGCAATACCATATATCACCAATATTATCCACCAATATTATCAGCACCAATATTATCCACCAATATAATCCACCAATATTATCACCAATACCAGCTACCAATATTATCCACCAGCCACCAATATTATCCACCAATATTATCCACCAATATTATCCACCAATACCAGCCACCAATATTATCCACCAATATAATCCACCAATATTATCCACCAATACCAGCCACCAATATAATCAGCACCAATATTATCCACCAATATTATCCACCAATACCAGCCACCAATATTATCCACCAATACCAGCCACCAATATTATCCACCAATACCAGCCACCAATACCACCACCAATATAATCCACCAATATTATCCACCAATACCAGCCACCAATACCAGCCACCAATATTAGCCACCAATATTATCCACCAATACCAGCCACCAATATTCACCAATATAGCCACCAATATAATCCACCAATATACCAGCTATATAATCCACCAATACCAGCCACCAATATTATCCACCAATACCAGCCACCAATATTATCCACCAATATATTCAGCTAATACCAGCTACCAATATAATTCAATATATCCACCAATATAGCCACCAATATTATCCACCAATACCAGCCACCAATATTATCCACCAATACCAGCCACCAATATATCACCAATATTAGCCACCAATATTATTCCACCAATACCAGCCACCAATATTATCCACCAATACCAGCCACCAATATTAGCCACCAATATTATCCACCAATACCAGCCAATATTATCCACCAATATAATCCACCAATACCAGCCACCAATATTATCCACCATACCAGCCACCAATATTATCCACCAATACCAGCCACCAATATTATCCACCAATATTATCCACCAATATATCCACCAATACCAGCCACCAATATTATCCACCAATATTATCCACCAATACCAGCCACCAATATATCACCAATATTATCCACCAATATTATCCACCAATATTATCCACCAATATTATCCACCAATACCAGCCACCAATATTATCCACCAATACCAGCCACCAATACCAGCTACCAATATAATCCCAATATATTACCAATATATCCACCAATACCAGCCACCAATATAATCAGCACCAATATATCCACCAATATATCCACCAATACCAGCTACCAATATAATCCACCAATACCAGCCACCAATATATACCAGCTAATACCACCACCATATTATCCACCAATATTATCCACCAATATAATCCACCAATATTATTCACCAATACCAGCACCAATATTATCCACCAATATAATCCACCAATATATATCCACCAATACCAGCCACCAATACCAGCCACCAATCCACC
The DNA here is from genome assembly GCF_018296145.1 of Oncorhynchus tshawytscha. Taxonomy (NCBI): domain Eukaryota; kingdom Metazoa; phylum Chordata; class Actinopteri; order Salmoniformes; family Salmonidae; genus Oncorhynchus; species Oncorhynchus tshawytscha. Next base: position 60,447,617 of record NC_056442.1, on the reverse strand, counting down.
AATATAATCCACCAATACCAGCTACCAATATATCCACCAATACCAGCCACCAATACCAGCTACCAACCATATCACCAATATATCCACCAATATTATCCACCAATACCAGCCACCAATATATCCACCAATATAAGCCACCAATATTAGCCACCAATACCAGCCACCAATATAGCCACCAATATAGCCACCAATATTAGCCACCAATATTATCACCAATATAATACCAATATTAGCCACCAATATATCTACCAATATTATCCACCAATATAATCCACCAATACCAGCTACCAATATTACCAATATTATTCACCAATACCAGCCACCAATATATCCACCAATACCAGCCACCAATATTATCACCAATATATTCTACCAATATTCTACCAATATATCACCAATATATCCACCAATACCAGCTACCAATATTATCCACTACCATATTATCACCAATATATCCACCAATACCAGCCACCAATATTAGCCACCAATACCATATTACCACCATACCAATACCAGCTACCAATATAATCCACCAATATTATCCACCAATACCATTACCAATACCAGCTACCAATATAATCCACCAATATTATCAGCACCAATATTCAGCTACCAATATTATCCACCAATATAAATCCAGCTACCAATATATCCACCAATACCAGCCACCAATATAATCACCAATACCAGCTACCAATATAATTCACAATACCAGCCCAATATTCACCAATACCAGCACCAATATTAGCCACCAATATTATCCACCAATACCAGCCACCAATATTATCCACCAATACCATCCACCAATACCAGCCACCAATATATCCACCAATACCAGCCACCAATATTATCCACCAATACCAGCCACCAATATTAGCCACCAATATTATCCACCAATACCAGCCACCAATATTATCCACCAATACCAGCCACCAATATTATCCACCAATATAATCCACCAATACCAGCCACCAATATTATCACCAATACCAGCCACCAGCTACCAGCCACCAATATTATCCACCAATACCAGCCACCAAAATTATCCACCAATACCAGCCACCAATATAATCCACCAATATTATCCACCAATACCAGCCACCAATACCAGCCACCAATATAATCCACCAATATTATCCACCAATACCAGCCACCAATATTATCCACCAATATAATCCACCAATATTATCCACCAATACCAGCCACCAATATAATCCACCAATATTATCAACCAATATTATCCACCAATATTATCCACCAATACCAGCCACCAATATTATCCACCAATACCAGCCACCAATATTATACCAATACACCAATATATCCACCAATACCACCAATATATTCACCAATACCAGCCACCAATATTATCCACCAATATAATCCACCAATACCAGCTACCAATATTATCCACCAATACCAGCCACCAATATTATTCAGCCACCAACACCAATACCAGCCCAATATTATCCACCAATATATCCACCAATACCAGCCACCAATATTATCCACCAATATAGCCACCAATACCAGCCACCAATACCAGCCACCAATATAATCCACCAATATTATCCACCAATACCAGCCACCAATATTATCCACCAATATAATCCACCAATATTATCCACCAATACCAGCCACCAATATTATCCACCAATATAATCCACCAATACCAGCCACCAATATTAGCCACCAATACCTAATTCACCAATATATCCACCAATACCAGCTACCAATATAATCCACCAATATTATCCTACCAATATATCCACCAATATTAGCCACCAATATAATCACCAATATTAATCACCAGCCACCAATATTATCCACCAATATATCCACCAATATTATCCACCAATATCCCAATATACCAATACCAGCCACCAATATAATCCACCAATACCAGCTACCAATATTATCCACCAATACCAGCCACCAATACCAGCCACCAATATAATATCCACCAATATTATCCACCAATATAATCCACCAATATTATCCAGCCACCAATATTACCAATATTATTCACCAATATAATCCACCAATATATCCACCAATACCAGCCACCAATATAATCCACCAATACCAGCCACCAATACCAGCCACCAATATTATCCACCAATATAATCCACCAATATTATCCACCAATATACCAGCCACCAATATAATCCACCAATACCAGCCACCAATACCAGCCACCAATATTATCCACCAATATTATCACCACCAGCCACCAATATTATCCACCAATACCAGCCACCAATATTATCCACCAATACCAGCCACCAATATATATCCACCAATATTATCCACCAATATATCCACCAATATTATCACCAATACCAGCCACCAATATAATCCACCAATATTATCCACCAATATTATCCACCAATACCAGCCACCAATACCAGCCACCAATATTATCACTAATACCAGCCACCAATATTATCCCAATATTATCCACCAATATTATCCCAATATTATCCACCAATATTAGCTCCACCAATATTATCACCAATATAGCCACCAATACCAGCCACCAATATAGCCACCAATATATAGCCACCAATATAGCCACCAATACCAGCCACCAATATTATCCACCAATACCAGCCACCAATATTATCCACCAATATATCCACCAATACCAGCTACCAATATAAGCCACCAATATTATCCACCAATATAAGCCACCAATATTATCAGCACCAATACCAGCCACCAATATAATCCACCAATATTATCCACCAATATAATCACCACCAATATAATCCACCAATACCAGCCACCAATATAATCCACCAATACCAGCCACCAATACCAGCCACCAATATTATCCACCAATACCAGCCACCAATATTATCCACCAATATTATCCACCAATATAATCCACCAATATTATCCACCAATACCAGCCACCAATATTATCCACCAATATTATCCACCAATACCAGCCACCAATATTACCCACCAATAGCAGCCACCAATACCAGCCACCAACATTATCCACCAATATTATCCACCAATATTATCCACCAATACCAGCCACCAATATAATCCACCAATATTATCCACCAATATAATCCACCAATATTATCCACCATTAGCAGCCACCAATACCAGCCACCAATATTATCCACCAATACCAGCCACCAATATAATCCACCAATATTATCCACCAATACCAGCCACCAATATTATCCACCAATACCAGCCACCAATAGTGTCAAAGGACCACAGAAATAGTAAAACATTCAGTTGGTAATGATAGGATACATTATATAGGATAAAGTTGGTAATGATAGGATACATTATATAGGATACAGATGGTTATGATAGGATACATTATATAGGATACAGTTGGTATTGATAGGATACATTAAATAGGATACAGTTGGTTATGTTTGGATAAATTATATAGGATACAGTTGGTTTTGTTTGGATAAATTATATAGGATACAGTTGGTAATGATAGGATACATTATATAGGATACAGTTGGTAATGATAGGATACATTATATAGGATACAGATCGTAGAGACTTACCCAGAAAGACTCACAACTCTAATCGCTGTCAGCCGTGGTTCTAACATGTATTGATTTAGGGGTTGAATTCAATCAATATATATTTGTGGGGTTTTTTTCATAACTTTTTTTTTACAAATGTTAGAAAAAATAACTAAATTAAATCCATTTCAATCCCACTTTGTAACACAACGAAATGTGGTCTATAATTAGGAACACTTTCTGAAGTCACAGTATGTATTTTATACTCAAATAAATATTATATATTTTATAATCGAATAAATATGATATATTTTATAATCAAATAAATATTATATATTTTATAATCAAATAAATATTATATATTTTATAATCAAATAAATATTATATATTTTATAATCACTCTTAAAATTATTGGAAATAAAAGATCACAAAATTAGACAAATTCTCTCAGTAGGTTAATTCTGATTGATTTTCCATTCCTAGAATACTGATTCTGCAGACAGACATTTATATTGATTTAAAATTCAAGCGAAATTAAGTTTTGAACATTCAGATGCATCGGAACCGTAATTAACCTGAACTGAACACCTGCTTCATGAAGTTCACCCCAGATAAATCTGACATAGATTGGCAAGTACTTGAATTATTTCCTCATAATTTGTAAAAAAAAATAAAAAATAATAATAAATAAATACTTCCTCATAATTTCTGTTGCTCCAGCTTTTCCTTTTAATCGTAATACTCTTCGTGAAGATCCAACAGGGTTATTATCTGGAGATTTGTCACTTTATGTCTGTATCATTATTGTAAACATGAGTAACAGGTACCTGTAATGTGAGTTTCTTGGATATGTCTCCATTGTATTTTCATCTTGAGCAGTGCTTGATTTTAGATGATAGGTGTGAAAGCAGTGCTTGATTTTAGATGATAGGTGTGAAAGCAGTGCTTGATTTGAGATGATAGGTGTGAATGCAGTGCTTGATTTTAGATGATAGGTGTGAAAGCAGTGGTCTGACTACAAGATTCTCACAGAGTCCAGATCACTAACCCTACAGTATACAGTCACTAACCCTACAGTATACAGTCACTAACCCTACAGTATACAGTCACTAACCCTACAGTATACAGTCACTAACCCTACAGTATACAGTCACTAACCCTACAGTATACAGTCACTAACCCTACAGTATACAGTCACTAACCCTACAGTATACAGTCACTAACCCTACAGTATACAGTCACTAACCCTACAGTATACAGTCACTAACCCTACAGTATACAGTCACTAACCCTACAGTATACATTCACTAACCCTAAATTATACAGTCACTAACCCTACAGTACACAGCCACTAACCCTACAGTATACAGTCACTAACCCTACAGTATACAGTCACTAACCCTACAGTATACAGTCACTAACCCTACAGTATACAGTCACTAACCCTACAGTATACAGTCACTAACCCTACAGTATACAGTCACTAACCCTAACCCTGCAGTATACAGTCACTAACCCAAACATTATACATTCACTAACCCTACAGTATACATTCACTAACCCTACAGTATACAGTCACTAACCCTACAGTATACAGTCACTAACCCTACAGTATACATTCACTAACCCTATTGTCACTAACCCTACAGTATACAGTCACTAACCCTACAGTATACAGTCACTAACCCTACAGTATACAGCTCACTAACCCTACAGTATACAGTCACTAACCCTACAGTATACAGTCACTAACCCTACAGTATACAGTCACTAACCCTACAGTATACAGTCACTAACCCTACAGTATACATTCACTCACCCTACAGTATACAGTCACTAACCCTACAGTATACAGTCACTAACCCTACAGTATACATTCACTAACCCTAAATTATACAGTCACTAACCCTACAGTATACAGTCACTAACCCTACAGTATACAGTCACTAACCCTACAGTATACAATCACTAACCCTACAGTATACAGTCACTAACCCTAACCCTACAGTATACAGTCACTAACCCTACAGTATACAGTCACTAACCCTACAGTATACAGTCACTAACCCTACAGTATACAGTCACTAACCCTACAGTATACAGTCACTAACCCTACAGTATACAGTCACTAACCCTACAGTATACAGTCACTAACCCTACAGTATACAGTCACTAACCCTACAGTATACAGTCACTAACCCTAACCCTGCAGTATACAGTCACTAACCCTACAGTATACATTCACTAACCCTACAGTATACAGTCACTAACCCTACAATATACAGTCACTAACCCTAACCCTGCAGTATACAGTCACTAACCCTACAGTATACAGTCACTAACCCTACAGTATACAATCACTAACCCTACAGTATACAGTCACTAACCCTACAGTATACAATCACTAACCCTACAGTATACAGTCACTAACCCTAAATTATACAGTCACTAACCCTACAGTACACAGCCACTAACCCTATTGTCACTAACCCTACAGTATACAGTCACTAACCCTACAGTATACAGTCACTAACCCTACAGTATACATTCACTAACCCTACAGTATACAGTCACTAACCCTACAGTATACAGTCACTAACCCTACAGTATACAGTCACTAACCCTACAGTATACAGTCACTAACCCTAGAGTATACAGTCACTAACCCTACAGTATACAGTCACTAACCCTACAGTATACAGTCACTAACCCTACAGTATACAGTCACTAACCCTAACCACTAACCCTACAGTATACAGTCACTAACCCTACAGTATACAGTCACTAACCCTACAGTATACATTCACTAACCCTACAGTATACAGTCACTAACCCTACAGTATACAGTCACTAACCCTAACCCTACAGTATACAGTCACTAACCCTACAGTATACAGTCACTAACCCTACAGTATACAGTCACTAACCCTACAGTATACAGTCACTAACCCTACAGTATACAGTCACTAACCCTACAGTATACAGTCACTAACCCTACATTATACAGTCACTAACCCTACAGTATACAGTCACTAACCCTACAGTATACAGTCACTAACCCTACAGTATACAGTCACTAACCCTACAGTATACAGTCACTAACCCTAACCCTACAGTATACAGTCACTAACCCTACAGTATACAGTCACTAACCCTACAGTATACATTCACTAACCCTACAGTATACAGTCACTAACCCTACAGTATACAGTCACTAACCCTAACCCTACAGTATACAGTCACTAACCCTACAGTATACAGTCACTAACCCTACAGTATACAGTCACTAACCCTACAGTATACAGTCAAATCAAATCAAATCAAATCAAATTTTATTTGTCACATACACATGGTTAGCAGATGTTAATGCGAGTGTAGCGAAATGCTTGTGCTTCTAGTTCCGACAATGCAGTAATAACGAGCAAGTAATCTAACTAACAATTCCAAAAAAACTACTGTCTTATACACAGTGTAAGGGGATAAAGAATATGTACATAAGGATATATGAATGAGTGATGGTACAGAGCAGCATAGGCAAGATACAGTAGATGATATCGAGTACAGTATATACATATGAGATAAGTATGTAAACCAAGTGGCATAGTTAAAGTGGCTAGTGATACATGTATTACATAAGGATGCAGTCGATGATATAGAGTACAGTATCAACGTATGCATATGAGATGAACAATGTAGGGTAAGTAATTATGTAAGGTAGCATTGTTTAAAGTGGCTAGTGATATATTTACATCATTTCCCATCAATTCCCATGATTAAAGTGGCTGGAGTAGAGTCAGTGTCATTGACAGTGTGTTGGCAGTAGCCACTCAATGTTAGTGGTGGCTGTTTAACAGTCTGATGGCCTTGAGATAGAAGCTGTTTTTCAGTCTCTCGGTCCCAGCTTTGATGCACCTGTACTGACCTCGCCTTCTGGATGACAGCGGGGTGAACAGGCAGTGGCTCGGGTGGTTGATGTCCTTGATGATCTTTATGGCCTTCCTGTAGCATCGGGTGGTGTAGGTGTCCTGGAGGGCAGGTAGTTTGCCCCGGTGATGCGTTGTGCAGACCTCACTACCCTCTGGAGAGCCTTACGGTTGAGGGCGGTGCAGTTGCCATACCAGGCGGTGATACAGCCCGCCAGGATGCTCTCGATTGTGCATCTGTAGAAGTTTGTGAGTGCTTTTGGTGACAAGCCGAATTTCTTCAGCCTCCTGAGGTTGAAGAGGCGCTGCTGCGCCTTCCTCACGATGCTGTCTGTGTGAGTGGACCAATTCAGTTTGTCTGTGATGTGTATGCCGAGGAACTTAAAACTTGCTACCCTCTCCACTACTGTTCCATCGATGTGGATGGGGGGGTGTTCCCTAACCCTACAGTATACAGTCACTAACTCTACAGTATTTCACACTTCCACATCTGTGGTGAAAGATGACAGAGTTTGAGCGGTGTTTTTCTTACCATGAGACATCCCGAAAATCATTCTCCTAACAATACCGTCTGTAGCCTCCGAACGACTTAGCCTTGAACCTATTATGACCCCTTTATGGAAAGATGAGTCTCTACGACCCCTACAAGTGTCTTGTTACTCATCTGAGGTCATTACTGTTGAGCGGCCGTCTTCTGACTGTAGCGTTGGAACAGTTTGGGCTTCCACACCCCTGTGGAAAGGTGAGACTTTCAGGAACATGTACAGTACCAGTCAAAAGTGTGGACACCTCTACTCATTCAAGGGTTTTTCTTTATTTTTACTATTTTCTACATCATAAAGTGATAGTGAAGACATCAAAACTATGAAATAAGACCGATGGAATCATGTAGTAACCAAAGAAGTGTTAAACAAATTAAAACCAACATTACATTTAGACATGAAGGTCGGTTAAACTGGAAAATATCAAGAACTTTGAAAGTTTCTTCAAGTGTAGTCGCAACTACCATCAAGCGATGAAACTGGCTCTCATGAGGACCGTCACAGGAAAGGAAGACCCAGAGTTACCTCTGCTGCAGAGGATAAGTTAAATAAAATTTTCCAGTCTCAGAAATTGCAGTCCAAATAACTGTTTCACAGAGTTCAAGTAGAAAATAGTAAAAAATAAAATAAAAAAAACCTTGAATGAGTAGGTGTGTCCAAACTTTTGACTGGTACTGTACATGTCTTGTTTTTGCTATACTGTAGGATACCCACAGGCCTCACAGGCCTCACAGGCCTCACAGGCCTCACAGGTCTCACAGGCCTCACAGGCCTTGTCTGTAGGTCCCCCGGTACCAGTTGAAAAAATGAATGGAAGTATATACTCAGACTGTTTACTGACAATAATAAGGGGTTAACTACATGTAAAAAAAAATATATATATATAGTTTTCTGATCTTTCCTATATCTCTCAGCAGTAAGGACTGTCTGTTATTCAATGTGTTTCTATGGGCTAATAGCAGTAAGGACTATCTGTTATTCAATGTGTTTCTATGGGCTAATAGCAGTAAGGACTATCTGTTATTCAATGTGTTTCTATGGGCTAATAGCAGTAAGGACTATCTGTTATTCAATGTGTTTCTATTGGCTAATAGCAGTAAGGACTATCTGTTATTCAATGTGTTTCTATGGGCTAATATCAGTAAGGACTATCTGTTATTCAATGTGTTTCTATTGGCTAATAGCAGTAAGGACTATCTGTTATTCAATGTTTTTCTATTGGCTAATAGCAGTAAGGACTATCTGTTATTCAATGTGTTTCTATGGGCTAATAGCAGTAAGGACTATCTGTTATTCAATGTGTTTCTATGGGCTAATAGCAGTAAGGACTGTCTGTTATTCAATGTGTTTCTATTGGCTAATAGCAGTAAGGACTGTCTGTTATTCAATGTGTTTCTATTGGCTAATAGCAGTAAGGGCAAATAAATAGGTTCATCAAATAATGTTTTCATATTTTTGTGTGATACTCCAAGGGGTCTTAAAATTGAAAATCAATTAGCAAAATTATCCTTGGGATGACACTTAAAACAATTACATTACCTTTGATGTGACCTTCTTAAAACAATTACATTATCCTAGATGTGACCTTCTTAAAACAATTACATATAGCTTAATAGAACCCCATTTTTTGCAGTATTACTTTAGTGCCTTTTTGCAAACAGGATGTTTTGGAATATTTGTATTCTGTACAGGCTTCATTCTTTTCACTCTGTCATTTAGGTTAGTATTGTGGAGTAACTACAATGTTGTTGATCCATCCTCAGTTTTCTCCTTTCACAGCCATTAAACTCTGTAACTGTTGGCCTCATGTTGAAATCCTTTGCATGACTGGGTGTATTGACACAACACTCAAAGTGTAATTAATAACTTCACCATGCCCAAAGGGATATTCAATGTCTTCTTTTTTTGTGTCTTTACCCATCTACCAATCGGTGCCCTTCTTTGCGAGGCATTGGAAAACCTCCCTGGTCTTTGTGGTTGAATCTGTGTTTTGAAATGAACTGCTCGACTGAGGGGCCTTACAGATCATTGAATGTGTTGGAGTACAGAGATGAGGTAGTTAGTCAAAAAATCATGTTAAACACTATTTTTGAACACAGACTGAGTCCATGCAACTTATTATGTGAGTTGTTAAGCAAATGTTTAGTCCTGAACATATTTAGCATTGTCATAACAGAGGGGTTTGAATACTCAATGACTCAATGCATTTCAGTTGTTCATTTTTAATTAATTTGTTTTAAAAAATCCAAATAACATAATTACACTTTGACATTATGGGGTATTGTGTGTAAGCCAGTGACCTCCCAAAAATTCTAAATGGAATAAATTTAAAATTCGGTCTGTATGTAAACACAACAAAATAATTGAAAAAAGCAACAGGGTTTCTTTCTGAAGGAACTGTTTTTAAATGAGGGTTACATATGCAAAGTACTCCCATGGATTTTAGAGTCACTAAAGAGGCATTTCATCAGGTCGTCCCTGTTCAATTCTAACCCCATTTAAAACGATCTGACTGAGAAACCATTGTTCTGGATGAACAAAGGAGAATCAGTCTGCTACATTACATATATTTAATGAAATCCATAGATCACCCTAAAGTTCTGCCTCTGCTTGGGATTGCTGAAGAAAATCAATAGTTTGGAGAATTAATTATTCTTAAGGAGGGTAAATCTTTACATCATTAACACCATTTCTCTCTCTTTGTGTTTTTTTTGTTTTGTTCCCAGAGCCCCGTAGAGTGAGGAGATGATTGTGGTGGCTTGGAGATGCTGTGTGCCGGTGACACGTTCTAACACCACAAGAATTCAGCAGCTTGTCATGACACACAGCAGATGGAGGTTGGGCGGTTGACATGTTGACACCTGCCACATATTTCTGCTCGTTTGTTTGTGCGTGCGTGTGTCTCTTCCGTTGACTCAAGTCTTGCCTGTGAGTTATAATTACTAGACACTTAAGTCATTCTACTTCCCATTCAGAGGTTAAAGATGGTTGATTATATTTAGACTGAATAAGCCTCAGGCATTTTACTGTTCCCCTTTAGTTTACCTCTCCGTGTCGTTGTCTGAGGACTTCTAGAAGACAGCGCCATGATCGGAATTATAAACGCTGTAGTAGTGGTGCATCATGGGTCTGCTGCCTGTAGCCAAATGAACAAGTTCAACAAAGTAGGTTCAACGAATTGGAGAGATCCTGATTGGCTAACTGATTTACTTCACTGGGCAAAGAAAGTGTCAAGTAAAGATTTGAACATTATCTTTCTGGGAATTCTACTTCCACAACACAAAACTATTTACTGTTGGAAACACAGTGTACTCAGTGTGCGTATCCCATCTGAGTGTTAGTGGAGTGGATTCTGGGGGTTATTATCTAGCTCTGCCAGCTAGCCACATGCCAACGATTTGTTTTGCATAGCAATGTCGAATGAATGGAATGATTAGAATTAACGACTGGGTCAAAACTTGAGAAATATTAAGTGATGATACACTGGCGGCCATTTTGTTTGACTTCTGAAACAGGAAGCATGTCCATGTACCATATATCATATTCCAAACTAAGTCCTTCTGCCGTGTACCTTAGTGTTGTAGGAGTCTGTGCTGTATCGATTCTGGTTGATGTTTGTCTAGTCTGTCAGACAGAAGCACAGGAACTGATCCTGTCTGTTCTCATCAGTAGAATAAAGGTGACTGGAAGAAACACCTTTGGCAGCGTTGCCGAGAGGGGGCTCAGAGGTGGCTGATTGCGAGGTTAATTGGCACAGGGAAATAATGCTCATTATGCTCATTATGCTGAAGGGAACAATCAGGAATTGGAAACCAATCTTTCTGTTTGTTTGGGAGGGGGCCTCGATTCATTTTATTGGGCCTTTAGTTTATATCTGATGCTGCACAGGGAGAAACATCAGAAATAGCATTACAAAACTGGATATATGCCCTCAGAAGAGGGTATAGCCAATCAGAACAGGGTATATCTCATCAGAACTGGGAATAGGCCAATCAGAACAGGGTATATCTCTTCAGAACTGGGTATAGGCCAATCAGAACAGGGTATATCTCATCAGAACTGGGTATAGGCCATCAGAACAAGGTATAGCCCCTCAGAACAGGGTATATCTCATCAGAACCCCTCAGAACCGGGTATTGACACTCAGAACAGGGTATATCTCATCAGAACAGGGTATATCTCATCAGAACAGGGTATGGCCCCTCAGAACAGGGTATATCTCATCAGAACAGGGTATGGCCCCTCAGAACCGGGTATTGACACTCAGAACAGGGTATATCTCATCAGAACAGGGTATGCCCCTCAGAACCGGTATTGACACTCAGAACATGGTATATCTCATCAGAACAGGGTATGGCCCCTCAGAACAGGGTATAGCCCCTCAGAACAGGGTATATCTCATCAGAACAGGGTATGGCCCCTCAGAACCGGGTATTGACACTCAGAACAGGGTATATCTCATCAGAACAGGGTATGGCCCCTCAGAACCGGGTATTGACACTCAGAACAGGGTATATCTCATCAGAACTGGGTATAGCCCCTCAGAAGAGGGTATAGCCCCTCAGAACTGGGTATAGCCCCTCAGAACAGGGTATAGTCTCTCAGAACCGGTGCCATTGCGTCCTGATCAGATGTAGTGCACTACATAGGGAATAGTGTGGTATTTGGGACACATCCATGGTATCTCTCTGTGCCATGCCTCCAGGGTGGGATGTGACTGCTGCCATAGTGTTGATGTGTGTTTGGATTCACACAGAGAGGATCAACAACATCAGCATATCAGATTGATTAGTCTCTCTGATTACATTATAAATGATCTTTCCAATGATTCCCATCTCAAAGCCATTGAAGCGTGTTTAATGATGAAGGTGTCTTTCAAAGATCTTTCTGTCTTATTCCTGAAGGTTGTCTGTATGGACGTCAGCCGATTTTTACAATGTTCAAAAACTTAACATTGTTGAAATGATGACAACCCATAGGTTAATACATACCTTATGAAATGTAACATATCATACTAAAGGGAGGGAGGCAGATTTATATTTACAATATTTACAATGTCTATCCCTGAGATCAAGTTGAGCTACCGTACTCGGTAGAGCGGAACACATAATTTGTTTGGTTGGCTTGTCATTTCAAAACCTTACGTCTCTCTGTGGGAGGTTCAACAGTCAGAGCCTTACGTCTCTCTGTGGGAGGTTCAACAGTCAGAGCCTTACGTCTCTCTGTGGGAGGTTCAATAGTCATAGCCTTACGCCCCTATGTGGGAGGTTCAACAGTCAGAGCCTTACGTCTCTCTGTGGGAGGTTCAACAGTCAGAGCCTTACGCCCCTCTGTGGGAGGTTCAATAGTCAGAGCCTTACGTCCTCTGTGGGAGGTTCAACAGTCAGAGCCTTACGTCTCTCTGTGGGAGGTTCAATAGTCAGAGCCTTACGTCTCTCTGTGGGAGGTTCAACAGTCAGAGCCTTACGTCTCTGTGGGAGGTTCAATAGTCAGAGCCTGTGGGAGGTTCAACAGTCAGTCAGGTTCAACAGTCAGAGCCTTACGCCCCTCTGTGGGAGGTTCAACAGTCAGAGCATTACGCCCCTCTGTGGGAGGTTCAACAGTCAGAGCCTTACGTCTCTCTGTGGGAGGTTCAATAGTCAGAGCCTTACGTCTCTCTGTGGGAGGTTCAACAGTCAGAGCCTTACGCCCCTCTGTGGGAGGTTCAACAGTCAGAGCCTTACGCCCCTCTGTGGGAGGTTCAATAGTCATAGCCTTACGCCCCTATGTGGGAGGTTCAACAGTCAGAGCCTTACGTCTCTCTGTGGGAGGTTCAATAGTCATAGCCTTACGCCCCTCTGTGGGAGGTTCAACAGTCAGAGCCTTACGCCCCTCTGTGGGAGGTTCAACAGTCAGAGCATTACGCCTCTCTGTGGGAGGTTCAACAGTCAGAGCCTTACGTCTCTCTGTGGGAGGTTCAACAGTCATAGCCTTACGCCCCTCTGTGGGAGGTTCAACAGTCAGAGCCTTACGCCCCTCTGTGGGAGGTTCAACAGTCAGAGCATTACGCCCCTCTGTGGGAGGTTCAACAGTCAGAGCCTTACGTCCCTCTGTGGGAGGTTCAACAGTCAGAGCCCAGCCTTACACCCCTCTGTGGGAGGTTCAATAGTCAAAGCCTTACGACCCCTCTGTGGGAGGTTCAACAGTCAGAGCCTTACGTCCCTCTGTGGGAGGTTCAACAGTCAGAGCCCAGCCTTACACCCCTCTGTGGGAGGTTCAATAGTCAAAGCCTTACGACCCCTCTGTGGGAGGTTCAACAGTCAGAGCCTTACGCCCCTCTGTGGGAGGTTCAACAGTCAGAGCCTTACGCGCCTCTGTGGGAGCTTCAATAGACAGAGCCTTACGCCCCTCTGTGGGAGGTTCAACAGTCAGAGCCTTATGTCTCTCTGTGGGAGGTTCAATAGTCAGAGCCTTACGTCTCTCTGTGGGAGGTTCAATAGTCATAGCCCTAAACCCCTCTGTGGGAGGTTCAACAGTCAGTGCCTTGCACCCCTCTGTGGGAGGTTCAACAGTCAGAGCCCAGCCTTACGCCCCTCTGTGGGAGGTTCAATAGTCAAAGCCTTACGACACCTCTGTGGGAGGTTCAACAGTCAGAGCCTTACGCCCCTCTGTGGGAGGTTCAACAGTCAGAGCATTACGCCCCTCTGTGGGAGGTTCAATAGTCAGAGCATTACGCCCCTCTGTGGGAGCTTCAATAGTCAGAGCCTTACGCCCCTCTGTGGGAGGTTCAACAGTCAGAGCCTTATGCCCCTCTGTGGGAGGTTCAACAGTCAAAGCCTTACACCCTTCTGTGGGAGGTTCAACAGTCAGAGCCTTACGCCCCTCTGTGGGAGGTTCAACAGTCAGAGCCTTACGCCCCTCTGTGGGAGGTTCAACAGTCAGAGCCTTACGGCCCTCTGTGGGAGGTTCAATAGTCAGAGCCTTACGCCCCTCTGTGGGAGGTTCAACAGTCAGTACCCAGCCTTACGCCCCACTGTGGGAGGTTCAACAGTCAGTGCCCAGCCTTATGACCCACTGTGGGAGGTTCAACAGTCAGAGCCTTACCCCTCTGTGGGAGATTCAACAGTCAGAGCCTTACGCCCCTCTGTGGGAGGTTCAATAGTCATAGCCTTACGCCCCTCTGTGGGAGGTTCAACAGTCAGAGCCTTACGCCTCTCTGTGGGAGGTTCAACAGTCAGTGCCCAGCCTTACGCCCCTCTGTGGGAGGTTCAACAGTCAGTGCCCAGCCTTACGCACCACTGTGGGAGGTTCAACAGTCAGTGCCCAGCCTTACGCCTCACTGTGGGAGGTTCAACAGTCAGTGCCCAGCCTTATGCCCCACTGTGGGAGGTTCAACAGTCAGAGCCTTATGCCCCTCTGTGGGAGGTTCAACAGTCAGAGCCTTACGGCTCTCTGTGGGAGGTTCAACAGTCAGAGCCTTACGCCCCTCTGTGGGAGGTTCAACAGTCAGAACCTTACGCCCCTCTTTGGGAGGTTCAACAGTCAGAGCCTTATGCCCCTGACAAGGCAGTTAACCCAGTGTTCCCCAGGCGCCGAAGACGTGGATGTTAATTAAGGCAGTCCCCCGCACCTCTTTTCAGAGGGGTTGGGTTAAAAGACATATTTCAGTTGAATGCATTCTGTTGTACAACTGACTAGGTATCCCAGTTTCTCTTTCCTTTCATCATTCAATTGAGATCGAAGGGCACACCATAATCTCAGTATTGTGTTACCGATCGAATATGCCTCATGTATCAGTAGCCACTTTAAACAATGCCACTTGTATATGTTTACATACCCTACATTACTCATCTCATATGTATATACTGTACTCTATACCATCTACTGCATCTTGCCTATGCCGTTCTGTACCATCACTCATTCATATCTTTATGTACATATTCTTTATCCCCTTACACTTGTGTGTGTATAAGGTAGTTGTTGTGAAATTGTTAGATTACTCGTTGGTTATTACTGCACGGTCGGAACTAGAAGCACAAGCATTTCGCTACACTCGCATTAACATCTGCTAACCATGTGCATGTGACAAATAAAAATTGATTTGATTTGAGAATAAATCTTTACTCTGTGTTGACTCCCAGCTGGCATCATACTGACATGAGATCTAATACATCACCTTCTATCAGGACTGGAAAGGCAGCATGTTATATCTGTCCCTGTGTTGTCTTGGCCAGTCTGCTTCCCCAGCCAGCTGTGTGTTAGAGCGAGGCTACAGCCCACTGGTTGCTTTACACCAGTCTGCTGTGCTGCAGGAGGTTTGAACTCCACATGAAGGCATAATCTGGGATATGTCTTGTTGTTTGATTAGAATTTCAATGAATTACAATCAGTGTTGTTTATTGAAGACTTTAACTTGCATCCTTAACTCTGTCTCTAGGAATGTGATGGTGGTTACATTTCTCCCTTTTCCGTCCTACAGCTTCATACCCAAGCTGGTGGCGGGGCTGAAAAAAGAACTCAGGATTGGGGCTTTAAAAGTGCTGTGAAAAGAAACTGTGATGTCTTTAAAATAGGTCTCTCTCTCTCCCTCTCTCTCTCCCTCTCTCTCTCTCTCTCTCTCTCTCTCTCTCTCTCTCTCTCTCTCTCTCTCTCTCTCTCTCTCCCTCTCTCTCTCTCCCCTCTCTCTCTCTCTCCCCTCTCTCACTCCCCTCTCTCTCTCTCTCTCTCTCTCTCTCTCTCTCTCTCTCTCTCTCTCTCTCTCTCTCTCTCTCTCTCTCTCTTTCTCTCACTCTCTCTCTCTTTCTCTCTCTCTCTCTGTCTCGCTCTCTCTCACACTCTCTCAATCTCACACTCTCCCTCTCTCTCTCCCCCTCTCTCTTTCACACTCTCTCTCCCTCTCTCTCTCTCTCTCTCTCTCTCTCTCTCTCTCTCTCTCTCTCTCCCTCTCTCTCTCTCTCTCTCTCCCTCTGCTTCTCTCTCTCTATCTCTCTCTCTTCTCTTGCAGAAGTGTTGCATTAGTAATGAGAGTTGCAGTGCTGAGTGAGTGACGAAGATTTAGCCTCACCACTCCATAGCACCAGTCAGTGTGCTGAGAGAGAGGGAAAGAGGGAGAGGAGCGAGGGAGGGAGGGAGGGAGGTGGAGAAGGATAGAGAAGGGTTGGGAGAGGAGAGAGAGGGATGGAGAGAGAATGAGAGAGGAGAGGGAGGGAGGGAGGTGGAGATGGAGAGATAGAGAGTGGGAGAGGAGAGACGGGGAGGGACCCAAACTTCCTTTCTCTTTCTCTGACTACCCACCATAGTAACATTGACTATCCTATCCGACTACCCACTATAGTAACATTCACTATCCTATCTGACTACCCACCATAGTAACATTCACTATCCTATCTGACTACCCACCATAGTAACATTCACTATCCTATCTGACTACCCACCATAGTAACATTCACTATCCTATCTGACTACCCACTATAGTAACATTCACTATCCTATCTGACTACCCACTATAGTAACATTCACTATCCTATCTGACTACCCACCATAGACTGACTATCCTATCTGACTACCCACCATAGTAACATTGACTATCCTATCCGACTACCCACTATAGTAACATTCACTATCCTATCTGACTACCCACCATAGTAACATTCACTATCCTATCTGACTACCCACCATAGTAACATTCACTATCCTATCTGACTACCCACCATAGTAACATTCACTATCCTATCTGACTACCCACATTAATTGAATTATCCTTCCCAAATGACTGAATAGCACAAGTAATCTGAACACATCAGTTACCATTTATAATCCATTCTACCTAACCATGTGGTGATCTGTAATCCATTCTACCTAACCATGTGGTGATCTGTAATCCATTATGATAAACCATGTGGTGATCTGTAATCCACTATGATAAACCATGTGGTGATCTGTAATCCACTATGATAAACCATGTGATGATCTGCAATCCACTTTGATAAACCATGTGGTGATCTGTAATCTATTATGATAAACCATGTGGTGATCTGTAATCCATTATGATAGACCATGTGGTGATCTGTAATCCATTATGATAAACCATGTGGTGATCTGTAATCTCTTCTACCTAACCACGTGGTGATCTGTAATCCATTCTACCTAACCATGTGGTGATCTGTAATCCATTATGATAAACCATGTGGTGATCTGTAATCCATTATGATAAACCACGTGGTGATCTGTAATCCATTCTACCTAACCATGTGGTGATCTGTAATCCATTCTACCTAATCATGTGGTGATCTGTAATCCATTATGATAAACCACGTGGTGATCTGTAATCCATTCTACCTAACCATGTGGTGATCTGTAATCCACTATGATAAACCACGTGGTGATCTGTAATCCATTCTACCTAACCATGTGGTGATCTGTAATCCATTCTACCTAATCATGTGGTGATCTGTAATCCATTCTACCTAACCATGTGGTGATCTGTAATCCATTATGATAAACCATGTGGTGATCTGTAATCCATTATGATAAACCATGTGGTGATCTGTAATCCATTATGATAAACCATGTGGTGATCTGCAATCCATTATGATAAACCATGTGGTGATCTGCAATCCATTATGATAAACCATGTGGTGATCTGCAATCCATTATGATAAACCATGTGGTGATCTGCAATCCATTATGGTAAACCATGTGGTGATCTGCAATCCATTATGATAAACCATGTGGTGATCTGTAATCCATTCTACCTAACCATGTGGTGATCTGTAATCCATTCTACCTAACCATGTGGTGATCTGCAATCTATTATGATAAACCATGTGGTGATCTGCAATCTATTATGATAAACCATGTGGTGATCTGTAATCCATTCTACCTAACCATGTGGTGATCTGTAATCCATTATGATAGACCATGTGGTGATCTGTAATCCATTATGATAAACCATGTGATGATCTGTAATCCATTATGATAAACCATGTGGTGATCTGTAATCCACTATGATAAACCATGTGGTGATCTGTAATCCATTCTACATAACCATGTGGTGATCTGTAATCCATTATGATAGACAATGTGGTGATCTGTAATCCACTATGATAAACCTTGTGATGATCTGTAATCTACTCTACCTAACCATGTGGTGATCTGTAATCCACTATGATAAACCGTGTGGTGATCTGTAATCCACTATGATAAACCATGTGGTGATCTGTAATCCATTATGATAAACCATGTGGTGATCTGTAATCCATTATGATAAACCATGTGGTGATCTGTAATCCATTATGATAAACCATGTGGTGATCTGTAATCCATTCTACCTAACTATGTGGCGATGTGTAATCCATTATGATAAACCATGTGGTGATCTGTAATCCATTCTACCTAACCATGTGGTGATCTGTAATCCATTCTACCTAACCATGTGGCGATCTGTAATCTACTCTACCTAACCATGTGGTGATCTGTAATCCACTATGATAAACCGTGTGGTGATCTGTAATCCACTATGATAAACCGTGTGGTGATCTGTAATCCACTATGATAAACCATGTGGTGATCTGTAATCCATTCTACCTAACCATGTGGTGATCTGTAATCCATTATGATAAACCATGTGGTGATCTGTAATCCATTCTACCTAACCATGTGGCGATCTGTAATCCATTCTACCTAACCATGTGGTGATCTGTAATCCATTATGATAAACCTTGTGATGATCTGTAATCCATTATGATAACCCTGTGATGATCTGTAATCCATTATGATAAACCATGCAGTGATCTGTAATCCATTATGATAAACCCTGTGATGATCTGTAATCCATTATGATAAACCATGTGGTGATCTGTAATCCATTCTACCTAACCATGTGGTGATCTGTAATCCATTATGATAAACCGTGTGGTGATCTGTAATCCACTATGATAAACCATGTGGTGATCTGTAATCCATTCTACCTAACCATGTGGTGATCTGTAATCCATTATGATAAACCTTGTGATGATCTGTAATCCATTATGATAACCCTGTGATGATCTGTAATCCATTATGATAAACCATGCGGTGATCTGTAATCCATTATGATAAGCCCTGTGATGATCTGTAATCCATTATGATAAACCATGTGGTGATCTGTAATCCATTATGATAAACCCTGTGATGATCTGTAATCCTTAATGATAAACCATGTGGTGATCTGTAATCCATTCTACCTAACCATGTGGTGATCTGTAATCCATTATGATAAACCTTGTGATGATCTGTAATCCATTATGATAACCCTGTGATGATCTGTAATCCATTATGATAAACCATGCGGTGATCTGTAATCCATTATGATAAACCCTGTGATGATCTGTAATCCATTATGATAAACCATGTGGTGATCTGTAATCCATTATGATAAACCCTGTGATGATCTGTAATCCATTAATGATAAACCCTGTGGCGATCTGTAATCCATTCTACCTAACCATGTGGTGATCTGTAATCCACTATGATAAACCATGTGGTGATCTGTAATCCACTATGATAAACCATGTGATGATCTGCAATCCACTTTGATAAACCATGTGGTGATCTGTAATCCATTATGATAAACCATGTGGTGATCTGTAATCCACTATGATAAACCATGTGGTGATCCAGATATTGAACTGTTGTTTTCTGTTCAGCCATAATAGCTTCCCATCTGTGTTCATAACACATAAATTATACATGACTTATCAGTATTAACTTGAAGAGAGAATTATATTTTTTAATTTCCATGAGTGACAGCGGATGATGTTTAATATCGGCAAATGCGTCCTTCATTCAATCAAGTGCAGAACGGACCGAAATCGACTTAAATTGAAAACTGAATTGAGCCCTAACTTACAACAAATAGTCATAATTTCAACCTTCAGGCCTCCACGACAGGTGAAATAGTAATAGATAAAAAAGCCATAATAAATAGAGATAGAGAGACAGAGGACTGAGACAGAAACAGAGTGTCCTCTGCCTGCAGGTCATCAATAATCCCGGGGAGAGAGTGACCACAACCGAGCAGTCTGCGATCTGCCTCGACCAAACTGAAATATTATCTCCAACCCCGGCTGTAACATCCGCTTTGGAAGCCCCCCCCCCCGAGTCGATTAATATTGATTGTGCGTTTGCACAGGCATGTGTGTCTCCTCAGGTGGAACCAAACTACTCTAGGTCTCACTGCGAGGGTTATGCCCCTGAGGGATTTAGCAGCACAGGGGGGAACAGTTAGCCTACTGCTCTGGGGGGGGAAAACAGAATTAAGGGAAATAAACAACAAGGGAAAAGGTAGAAACTGTGGCAGGCCTGAGGGAAGATGAGCTGCAGAGAGACTCAGTGCTACCCACACATTTTCTATAAGATTGAGGTCACGGCTTTGTGATGGCCACTCCAATACCTTGACTTTGTTGTACTTAAGCCCTTTTGCCAGAACTTTGGAAATATGCTTGGGGTCATTGTCCATTTGGAAGACCCATTTGCGACCAGGCTTTAACTTCCTGACTGATGTCTTGAGATGTTGCTTCAATATATCCACATAATTTTACTTCTTCATGATGCTGTCTATTTTGTGAAGTTCACCAGTCCCTCCTGCAGCAAAGCACCCCACAACATGATACTGCCACCCCCGTGCTTCACGGTTGGAATGGTGTTCTTCGGTTTGCAATCCTCCCCCTTTTTCATCCAAACATAACGATGGTCATTATGGCCAAACAGTTCTATTTTTGTTTCATCAGACCAGAGGACATTTCTCTAAAAAGTAAGATCTTTGTCCCCATGTGCAGTTGCAAACCATAGTCTGGCTTTTTTATGGAGGTTTTGGAGCAGTGGCTTCTTCCCTGCTGAGCGGCCTTTCAGGTTATGTTGATATAGGACTTTTACTGTGGATATACTTTTGTACTTGTTTCCTCCAGCATCTTCACAATGTCATTTGCTGTTGTTTGGGATTGATTTTCCCTTTTCACACCAAAGTACGTTCATCTCTAGGAGACAGAATGCATCTCCTTCCTGAGCAGTATGACGGCTGCGTGGTCCTATGGAGTTTATACTTGCGTACTATTGTTTGTACAGATGAACGTGGTACCTTCAGGCATTTGGAAATTGCTCCCAAGGATGAACCAGACTTTTGGAGGTTTACAATTTTTTTCTGAGGTCTTGGCTGATTTCTTGGCTGATTTCTTTTTATTTTCCCATAATGTCAAGCAAAGAGGCACTGAGTTTGAAGGTAGGCCTTGAAATACATTCAGAGGTACACCTCCAATTGACTCAAATGATGTCAATTAGCCTATCAGAAGCTTCTAAAGCCATGACATCATTGTCTGGAATTTTCCAAGCTGTTTAAATGCACAGTCAACTTAGTGTAAACTTCTGACCCACTGGAATTGTGATATAGTGATTTATAAGTGAAATAATCTTTCTGTAAACAATTGTTGGGAAAATGACTTGTGTCATGCACAAAGTAGATGCCCTAACTGACTTGCCAAAACTATAGTTTGTTTACAAGACATTTGTGGAGTGCTTGAAAAACAAGTTTTATTGACTCCAACCTAAGTGTATGTAAACTTCTGACTTCAACTGTGTGTAACTATTTCTTTATAGAGGTATACAACTATCACTGACATTCTGGATGTAGATATAAACCACAGGAAGCCGTCCAATCCAGGGGTACTCAGTTCCACTTGTGTTTCAGGTCAATAAGCTGCACTGAAAACTAAATGTGTTGTTTTATCAGCAGTAAAATACTCTGAAATGTTTTACTGCAGCATACGGTAAATGGTGGTACTTAGGCATATGTTTTGAGCTGTGAGTGGCAGGAAGACTTTACCCTTAAATGGTTGAGCATGTTGTCATGTTCTTTTGGTCTGTTTAACCATGGAGTCCCTGCCAGTTTGGAAGCCTTGGTTAATTAAGGCCTCTAGATGTAGAAGTGTCAACCTGATACACTATTTATATTACTGTATTACTGTAGGTGTGCTGTAATATACTGTATTTATATTACTGTAAATGTACTGTAATATACTGTATTTATATTACTGTAGGTGTACTGTAATATACTGTATTTATATTACTGTAGGTGTACTGTAATACACTGTATTTATACTCATATAGGTGTACTGTAATATGATACTGTATTTATATTACTGTAGGTGTACTGTAATACACTGTATTTATATTACTGTAAATGTACTGTAATACACTGTATTTATATTCATATAGGTGTACTGTAATATGATACTGTATTTATATTACTGTAGGTGTACTGTAATATACTGTATTTATATTACTGTAGGTGTACTGTAATATGATACTGTATTTATATTACTGTAGGTGTACTGTAATATACTGTATTTATATTACTGTAGGTGTACTGTAATATACTGTATTAATATTACTGTAGGTGTACTGTAATATGATACTGTATTTATATTACTGTAGGTGTACTGTAATATGATACTGTATTTATATTACTGTATTACTCTAGGTGTGCTGTAATATACTGTATTTATATTACTGTAAATGTACTGTAATACACTGTATTTATACTCATATAGGTGTACTGTAATATGATACTGTATTTATATTACTGTAGGTGTACTGTAATACACTGTATTTATATTACTGTAAATGTACTGTAATACACTGTATTTATATTCATATAGGTGTACTGTAATATGATACTGTATTTATATTACTGTAGGTGTACTGTAATATACTGTATTTATATTACTGTAGGTGTACTGTAATATGATACTGTATTTATATTACTGTAGGTGTACTGTAATATACTGTATTTATATTACTGTAGGTGTACTGTAATATGATACTGTATTTATATTACTGTAGGTGTACTGTAATATGATACTGTATTTATATTACTGTAGGTGTATTGTAATATACTGTATTTATATTACTATAGGTGTACTGTAATATGATTCTGTATTTATATTACTGTAGGTGTACTGTAATATGATTCTGTATTTATATTACTGTAGGTGTACTGTAACATACTGTAATTATATTACTGTAGGTGTACTGTAATATGATACTGTATTTATATTACTGTAGGTGTACTGTAATATGATACTGTATTTATATTACTGTAGGTGTACTGTAATATGATACTGTATTTATATTACTGTAGGTGTACTGTAATATGATACTGTATTTATATTACTGTAGGTGTACTGTAATATACTGTAATTATATTACTGTAGGTGTACTGTAATATGTTGCTGTATATATATTTCTGAAGGTGTACTGTAATATGATACTGTATTTCTGTTACTGTAGGTGTACTGTAATATACTGTATTTATATTACTGTAGGTGTACTGTAATATGATGCTATATTTATATTACTGTAGGTGTACTGTAATATACTGTATTTATATTACTGTAGGTGTACTGTAATATGATACTGCATTTATATTACTGTAGGTGTACTGTAATATGGTACACTATATTACTGTAGGTGTACTGTAATATAATACTGTATTTATAATACTGTAGGTGTACTGTAATATACTGTATTTATATTACTGTAGTTGTACTGTAATATACTGTATTTATATTACTGTAGGTGTACTGTAATATACTGTATTTATATTACTGTAGGTGTACTGAAATATGAAATACAGAATTTTACTTGCAACCGAGCATACTGTCAGATACTGTCAAAATCACGTAACCGTCCTGTGTAATGCGTACTGCACTTATTTAATTGTATTTATCTTGTATATATCCAGGGTGCAGATATAAATGCCCTGGTGAAAATGTAGAAGTAAAGGATACAATCAGAGTTGAAATGTGGTCATTGTGTCATTGCAACTACTTTTGCAGACTGGGGGATGAGTTTGCACCATGTCTTTCACATTCCTACAGTGACTAATGAGAGACAAGGATGTGTTAATCTCACTCTGCTCTGTGTGTGTTGATAGGCTAAACACGCACACAAGCATGGACACACAGGTGCATGGACACACACACACACACAATGAGAAACAGCAACAGTGTGTTAATCTTTCCTTGTTCTGATAGACAGTGCTGCTCATTAGGAACTCATTAGGTGTTCAGAGAACCAGGTCAGAGAGGAAGTGGAAATTAAACCAGAGGAAGACGTGAAGGAAGAGAAGGAGGAGGAGGAAGGAAGAGGAGGTGGAAGAGGAGGAGGAAGAGGAGGAAGGAAGAGAAGGAAGAGGAGGAAGGAAGAGGAGGTGGAAGAGGAGGAGGAAGAGGAGGAAGGAAGAGAAGGAAGAGGAGGAAGGAAGAGGAGGTGGAAGAGGAGGTGGAAGAGGAGGAGGAAGAGGAGGAAGGAAGAGGAGGTGGAAGAGGAGGAGGAAGAGGAGGAGGAAGAGGAGGAAGGAAGAGGAGGTGGAAGAGGAGGAGGAAGAGGAGGAAGGAAGAGAAGGAAGAGGAGGAAGGAAGAGGAGGTGGAAGAGGAGGTGGAAGAGGAGGAGGAAGAGGAGGAAGGAAGAGAAGGAAGAGGAGGAAGGAAGAGGAGGTGGAAGAGGAGGAGGAAGAGGAGGAAGGAAGAGAAGGAAGAGGAGGAAGGAAGAGGAGGTGGAAGAGGAGGTGGAAGAGGAGGAGGAATAGGAGGAAGGAAGAGGAGGTGGAAGAGGAGGAGGAAGAGGAGGAAGGAAGAGGAGGAAGGAAGAGGAGGTGGAAGAGGAGGAGGAAGAGGAGGGATGAAGAGGAGGAAGGAAGAGGAGGAGGAAGAGGAGGAAGGAAGTGGAGGAGGAGGAGGAGGAGGAGGAAAAGGAGGAGGAAGAGGATGAAGGAAGAGGGGGAGGAAGAGGAGAAAGGAAGAGGAGGAAGGAAGAGGAGGAGGAAGAGGAGGAGGAAGAGGAGAAAGGAAGAGGAGGAAGGAAGAGGGAGGAGGAAGAGGAGGAGGAAGAGGAGGAAGGAAGAGGAGGAGGAAGAGGAGTAGGAAGAGGAGGAAGGAAGAGGAGGAGGAGGAAGAAGAGGATGAAGGAAGAGGAGGAGGAAGAGGAGGAGGAAGAGGATGAAGGAAGAGGATGAAGGAAGATGAAGAGGATGAGGATGAGGATGAAGGAAGAGGAGGAGGAAGAGGAGGAGGAAGAGGATGAAGGAAGAGGATGAAGGAAGATGAGGAGGATGAAGAGGACAAAGAGTAGTAATAGGACAAAGGAAGAGTTGGAGGATGAGGATGAAGGAAGAGGATGAAAGAAGAGGAGGAGGATGAGGATGAAGGAAGAGGATGAAGAAAGAGGAGGAGGAAGAGGACGAGGAAGAGGAGGAAGGAAGAGGAGGAGGAAGAGGAGGAGGAAGAGGACGAGGAAGAGGAGGAAGGAAGAGGAGGAGGAAGAGGAGGAGGAAGAGGAGGTGGAAGAGGAGGTGGAAGAGGAGGAGGAAGAGGAGGTGGAAGAGGAGGTGGAAGAGGAGGAGGAAGAGGATGAAGGAAGATGAAGAGGAGGAGGATGAAGGAAGAGGATGAAGAAAGAGGAGGAGGAAGAGGATGAGGAAGAGGAGGAAGGAAGAGGAGGAGGAAGAGGAGGAGGAAGAGGAGGTGGAAGAGGAGGTGGAAGAGGAGGAGGAAGAGGATGAAGGAAGAGGATGAAGGAAGATGAAGAGGAGGAGGATGAAGGAAGAGGAGGAGGATGAGGAGGAGGATGAGGAGGATGAAGAGGACAAAGAGTAGTAAAAGGACAAAGGAAGAGTAGTTCAAACTGCCGCAGCCTTTATTAACTCGCCTTTCCTTAGTCCTGGGCTGGGATGCTGCCCCATCAACACTCTCTCTCTCGCTTGGTTGAAATACTATTTTAATTTAAATACTCCTAGCTGCACTTAATAATTGAGCTTGTCAGTTCCAATTAAATCAATAGAAAAGTCCCAAAAGTGTAAATCATCCACATCTGGCTCTCCAGGTGGTCTGAAGCAAACACTCAAAGTTTTAGAAAGATTTGAAATAGTATTTGAACCCTGGCCTGTTCTCCGTTAACACCTCTCAGAGGTAGTATCTGAACCCAGGCCTGTTCTCTCAGAGGTAGTATCTGATCCCAGGCCTGTTCTCAGAGGTAGTATCTGAACCCAGGCCTGTTCTCTCAGAGGTAGTATCTGAAACTAGGAAAGTTGTCTCAGAGGTAGTGTCTGAAACTAGGAAAATTGTCTCAGAGGTAGTGTCTGAAACTAGGAAAGTTGTCTCAGAGGTAGTGTCTGAAACTAGGAAAGTTGTCTCAGAGGTAGTATCTGAAACTAGGAAAGTTGTCTCAGAGGTAGTGTCTGAAACTAGGAAAGTTGTCTCAGAGGTAGTATCTGAAACTAGGAAAGTTGTCTCAGAGGTAGTGTCTGAAACTAGGAAAGTTGTCTCAGAGGTAGTGTCTGAAACTAGGAAAGTTGTCTCAGAGGTGGTATCTGAAACTAGGAAAGTTGTCTCAGAGGTAGTGTCTGAAACTAGGAAAGTTGTCTCAGAGGTAGTATCTGAAACTAGGAAAGTTGTCTCAGAGGTAGTGTCTGAAACTAGGAAAGTTCTCTCAGAGGTAGTGTCTGAAACTAGGAAAGTTGTCTCAGAGGTAGTATCTGAAACTAGGAAAGTTGTCTCAGAGGTAGTATCTGAAACTAGGAAAGTTGTCTCAGAGGTAGTATCTGAAACTAGGAAAGTTGTCTCAGAGGTAGTATCTGAAACTAGGAAAGTTGTCTCAGAGGTAGTGTCTGAACCCAGGCCTGTTCTCTCAGAGGTAGTATCTGAACCCAGGCCTGTTCTCTGAGGTAGTATCTGAACCCAGGCCTGTTCTCTGAGGTAGTATCTGAACCCAGGCCTGTTCTCTCAGAGGTAGTATCTGAACCCAGGCCTGTTCTCTGAGGTAGTATCTGAACCCAGGCCTGTTCTCTGAGGTAGTATCTGAACCCAGGCCTGTTCTGTGAGGTAGTATCGAACCCAGGCCTGTTCTCTCAGAGGTAGTATCTGAACCCAGGCCTGTTCTCTCAGAGGTAGTATCTGAACCCAGGCCTGTTCTCTCAGAGGTAGTATCTGAACCCAGGCCTGTTCTCTCAGAAGTAGTATCTAAACACATGCAGCTGCAACTGGACCGTACGACGAATGGGTCCTGATCATCCCGCACTACTTTCCTGTCATGCCCTGACCTTAGAGATCCTTTTTATGTCTCTATTTGGTTTGGTCAGGGTGTGATTTGGGGTGGGTATTCTATGTTCTATGTTTCCTATTTCTATGTTTTGGCCGGGTATGGTTCTCAATCAGGGACAGCTGTCTATCGTTGTCTCTGATTGAGAACCATATTTAGCTAGCCCTTTTCCCACCTGTCTTTGTGGGAAGTTGACTTTGTTTAGGGCTCATAGCCTGTAGCTTTACGGTTTGTTTTGGAGTGTTTATTGTTCTGTTAGGCGTCTTCTCTAAATAAAGGAAAATGTACGCTCACAACGCTGTGCCTTGGTCCTCTTATTTCAACGGCCGTGACAGGTCCTGCGATCGTCTTCGGGGCCGTTGTCATTGCGCTGCTGCAGCAAGTCCGGGGGTAGTGGAGTACTGTCACGGCTCCCTCCGGATCTGTGTCACCTTGTCCCATTTCCCTGATTATAATTGAATAAATGTGCCATTGGGTGGTTGATTATTGATTATTGTTCCAATGTCCGTTGGTCATGTGACCTGTGTGTGTGTGTTACGGGTCTTGTCCTGTGAGGTATGGGTGTGTGTGTGTGTGTGTGTGTGTTACGGTTCTCGTCCTGTCAGGTATCGGTGTGTGTGTGTGTTACGGGTCTCGTCCTGTGGATTTATTCCTCACTCTTTATTTTTGGGTTTCAACCCTGTGTTTTTAATACGTGTTTGTTTGGTCTTCGTCCTCGTTACACGGCACGCTGTACTGTGGGTTAAATAAACTACTGCGCATTCCTTCGCCTGTCTCCCGATCCCTTTATAACAACGTAACATCTACCCTATGGGTACTGCGCATTCCTTCGCCTGTCTCCCGATCCCTTTATACCAACGTAACAACTACCCCTATGGTGCCTGGTCTAAAGTAGTGCACTACCCTATGGGCCCTGCTCTAAAGTAGTGCACTACCCCTATGGTGCCTGGTCTAAAGTAGTGCACTACACCTATGGGTCCTGGTCTAATGTAGTGCACTACCCCTATGGGCCCTGGTCTAAAGTAGTGCACTACCCCTTTTGGTCCTGGTCTAAAGTAGTGCACAACCCCTATGGGCCCTGGTCTAAAATAGTGCACTACCCCTATGGGCCCTGGTCTAAAGTAGTGCACTACCCCTATGGGTCCTGGTCTAAAGTAGTGCACAACCCCTATGGGTCCTGGTCTAAAGTTGTGCACTACCTCTATGGGCCCTGGTCTAAAGTAGTGCACTACCCCTATTGGTCCTGGTCTAAAGTAGTGCACAACCCCTATGGGTCCTGGTCTAAAGTAGTGCACTACCCCTATGCTTCCTGGTCTAAAGTAGTGCACAACCCCTATGGGCCCTGGTCTAAAGTAGTGCACTGCCCTGGTCTAAAGTAGTGCACTACCCCTATGGGCCCTGGTCTAAAGTAGTGCACTACCCCTATGGTGCCTGATCTAAAGTAGTGCACTACCCTATGGGCCCTGCTCTAAAGAAGTGCACTACCCCTATGGTGCCCTGGTCTAAAGTAGTGCACTACCCTATGGGCCCTGGTCTAAAGTAGTGCACTACCCCTATGGACCCTGGTCTAAAGTAGTGCACTACCCCTATGGTGCCTGGTCTAAAGTAGTGCACTACCCCTATGGTCCCTGGTCTAAAGTAGTGCACTACCCCTATGGTCCCTGGTCTAAAGTAGTGCACTACCCCTATGGACCCTGGTCTAAAGTAGTGCACTACCCCTATGGTGCCTGGTCTAAAGTAGTGCACTAAAAATAGAATAGGGTACCGTTTGTGATGATTTTTGACGAGAGGTCCTTGGATTTAAAGAGGGTGATACCATCAGAGAGAGTTCCTTGGTGTTAAAGAGAGAGGTCCTTGGTTGTAAAGAGAGAGGTCCTTGGATTTAAAGAGGGTGATACCATCAGAGAGAGGTCCTTGGTTGTAAAGAGAGAGGTACTTGGTTGTAATGAGAGAGGTCCTTGGTTTTAAAGAGTGTGATACCATCAGAGAGAGGTCCTTGGTGTTAAAGAGAGAGGTCCTTGGTTTTAAAGAGGGTGATACCATCAGAGAGAGGTCCTTGGTTTTAAAGAGAGAGGTCCTTGGTTTTAAAGAGGGTGATACCATCCGAGAGAGATATCCAACAGAGAATCAGTCATATTTGCATCCCATCACATCTCTACAGCACTAGAGATCAATCAAACACACACTTTGTCTTTTCTCCATGTCATTAACACAATCAAAGGGCCGGGAGTAGGGGAGCGGTACCCTTTGAAACCAGAGAGGAGAAATGAAAGGTGATGTCATTGGAACACAGCTGTAAGTGTGAAACCCCCTCAGCTGATTGGCTCCTCCTACAGCAACCTGATGACTCCTCCTACAGCACCCTGATTGGCTCCTCCTACAGCAACCTGATTGGCTCCTCCTACAGCAACCTGCTGCAGACTGAGAGGAGGTGAGACGATGAGGTCTCTTTGATCAGTACAGCGTTGTTAAATGTCATGATCTTTCTCCAGTGTGTGTGTGTGCGTCGGTGTGTGTCGGTCTGTATGTGTGTGTGTGTGTGTGTGTGTGTGTGTGTGCGTCGGTCGGTCGGTGTGTGTGTGTGTGTGTTAACTTGCGTCAGCTGTGTGTGATTTTACAGTTGGTTTCCACTGAGTGAAAACCCTTATTACATGTTAAATGAATGAATTTACCCTCTAACACAAACAAACCTGAACTTCAGTTGAGAACTGTGTCTCCTGCTGACTGAGGATTTCTGTGTCTTTGTGTAACCGGTGTGAAACGGCTAGCTAGTTAGCGGTGCGCACTGGTTACGTTTCCTTGAAGACCTTGAAGTAGTTGTTTCCGTCGCTCTGCAAAAGTTGCGGCTTTTTTTGTGGAGCGACGGCTAATGGTGGTTCATGGGAGGCAGTTGTTGATGTGTTCAGAGTGTCCCTGGTTCGAGGCCAGCTCAGGGCAAGGAGAGGGACGGAAGCAACGCTGTTACATTCACACCAAACCCTCCCACATCCCAATTTTACCAGACAGCACCCCAAGGGGACAAAAGTATCATTTATCTGCTCAATGCAGCTTTCTGTCTGTTGGAGTGTGTGTGTGTGTGTGTGTGTGTGTGTGTGTGTGTGTGTGTGTGTGTGTGTGTGTGTGTGTGTGTGTGTGTGTGTGTGTGTGTGTGTGTTTGTGTTTCTGAGGTAGTAATAATTAATCCCTCATTTAAAAGAGATAAAAGCTGTGTGAAGGCTGTGGAGTCATTTGGAGTAATCTCTACACTCCACATCACAGGCCTTCAGGCTCACACGCACACCACACACACTCACACCACACACACACACTCACACCACACACACACACACACACACACTCACACCACACACACTCACACCACACACACTCACACACACACACACACACACTCACACCACACACACTCACACCACACACACACACTCACACACACACACACACTCACACCACACACACACACACACACACACACACACACACCACACACACACACCACACACCACACACACACCACACACACACACACACACACACACACACACACACACACACACTCACACCACACACACACACTCACACCACACACACACACCACACACACTCACACCACACACACACTCACACCACACACACACACACACACACACCACACACTCCTCTACATCAGAGTTCTACAAGCTTTACTGTGTCAGATTTAGCTCTTCTCTCCGAAGCCGAAGCTGTCATTCACATTCACACATCTGTCATGGCTCTCCCTCTCTCCTTCTCTCCTTCTCTCCTTCTCTCCCCCTCTCTCACACTCTCTCTCCCTCTCTCTCAGAGGGGTGAGGAGGGGATGCGAAGGGGGTGCTGAAGGATTATTTAAGATGCTCTTTGAAGAGGTTTCAGATGTTTTTGGAAGATGGGCAGGGACTCTGCTGTCCTAGCTACAGGAGGAGGCTGGTTCCACAATTGGGATGCCAGAACAGAGAACAGCTTGGGTTGGGCTGAGTGGGAGCTGCCCTCCCCTCCCCTGCTTTGAGAAGTTAAGAAAATTAAAATAAGTGTTAAGTAAAAAATAGAAAATAAAACTAACAAATAATTAAACAGCAGCAGTAAAATAACAGGAGGTAACCGTGTCGTTAGAGTGACTTTGTATAGATAATAAACAGAGAGTGACAACAGTCACTGTCGGTAGAGTTAAAGTGACTGTGTATAGATAATAAACAGAGAGGGACAGCAGCGTAAAAGAGGGGTCTGGGTAGCCCTTTGATTAGCTGTTCAGGAGTCTTATGGCTTGGAGTTAGAAGCTGTTAAGAAGCCTTTTGGACCTACATTTGGAGCTCCGGTACCGATTGCCGTGCGGTAGCAGAGAGAACAGTCTATGACTAGGGTGGCTGGAGTCTTTGACAATTTTCAGGGCTGTCCTCTGGCACTGCCTGGAGTTGCAGTTGTAGAACCATTTGAGGATCTGAGGACCCATGCCAAATATTTTTAGTTTCCTAAGGGGGAATAGGCTTTGTTGTGCCCTCTTCACGACTGTCTTGGTGTGTTTGGACCATTCTAGTTTGTTGTTGATGTGGACACCAAGGAACTTGAAGCTCTCAACATGTTCCACTACAGCCCCGTTGATGAGAAAAAGAGAGTATATTGTGTTATTGGTGTGTGTCGTGAAACAGTGTTGTTTGATGAAGTCATTGTCTGTATAGTTTTGTCCTTTCCCCCAGCATTGTCCCAGCCATATCCCCGGCAGCAGGAAGAATTAAGTCCCCCACAATAGTATGGGGCTTGCCTGTCCTAGCCAGTCGGTAGCTCACCACATAAGCCCTTTCTAGCTCCTTCTTATTAATGGTATCTGTTGCTTTTATACATGTCTTACTACTCGAAAGTCATCTTTATTCTCACTCAAAAACCTCCCATGGCTTATTTTTCACATTGTTACGTGTTGTCTCTAAATGTCTGCACAAGAGGGAAGGTTTCCTGTGATTCTGTCACGGCTTTCTTCTGTTGAAGGAGAGGCGGACCAAAACGCAGCGTGGTTATTTTGATACATTTTTAATGACGATGATAAATAAACAATATACAAAACAAGAACCGTGAAAAACCGAAAACAGCCCTATCTGGTGTAACAAACACAAAGACAGGAACAATCACCCACAAACCCAACACCAAACAGGCTACCTAAATATGGCTCCCAATCAGAGACAACGACTAACACCTGCCTCTGATTGAGAACCATATCAGGCCCAAACACAGAAACAGACAAACAAGACATCCAACATAGAACATACAAAGCAAACTATGGACAGGGTGTGACAGTACCCCCCCACGAAGGTGCGAACTCCGGCTGCAAAACCTGAACCTATTGGGGAGGGTCTGGGTGGGCATCTGTCCGCGGTGGCGGCTCTGGTGCTGGACGTGGCCCCCACTTCACCATAGTCTTAGTCCGCCCCATTGTCCGCTTCCGTGGCCTCCTAACCACGGCGACCCTTCTAAATGAACCCACTGGACTGAGGGGCTTTTCAGGACTGAGGGGCAGCTCCATACTGGCTGACGACTCTGGCAGATCCTGGCTGACTGGCAGCTCTGGCAGAACCTGGCTGCTCTGGTAGATCCTGGCTGAATGGCTGCTCTGGCAGATCCTGGCTGAATGGCGGCACTGGCGGCTCCTGGCTGACTGGCGGCACTGGCGGCTCCTGGCTGACTGGCGGCTCCTTGCAGACTGGCGACACTGGCGGCTCCTGGCTGACTGGCGGCACTGGCGGCTCCTGGCTGACTGGCGGCGCTGGGCAGACCGGTGGCTCAGGCGGCGCTGGGCAGACTGGCGACTCTGATGGCGTTGGGCAGACTGGTAGCTCAGGCGGCGATGGGCAGACTGGCGACTCTGATGGCGCTGGGCAGACGGGAGACTCCAGCAGCGCTGGAGAGGAGGAAGGCTCCGGCAGCGCTGGACAGGCGGGAGACTCCGGCAGCGCTGGAGAGGAGGAAGGCTCCGGCAGCGCTGGACAGGCGGGAGACTCCGGCAGCGCTGGAGAGGAGGAAGGCTCCGGCAGCGCTGGACAGGGGGGACGCACTATAGGCCTGATGCGTGGTGCCGGCACTGGTGGTAGTGGGCCGAGGACACACACCTCAGGGCGAGTGCGGGGAAGAGAAACAGGGTGCACTGGAGCTCTTGAGCACCGAGCCTGCCCAACCTTACCTGGCTCGATGCCCACTCTAGCCCGGCCGATAAGAGGAGCTGGTATATACCGCACCGGGCTATGCACCCGCACTGGAGACACAGTGCGCTCCACAGCATAACACGGTGCCTGCCCGGTCTCTCTCGCTCTCCGGTAAGCACAGGAAGTTGGCGCAGGTCTCCTACCTGGCTTCGCCATACTCCCTGTGTGCCTCCCACCAATGGGGCTGACTCTCGGGCTTCCTACCGCGCCGCCGTGCTCGCTTCGCCAACCTCATTCTCCTGTAACCTTCCTCGCACTGCTCCATCGAATCCCAGGCGGGCTCCGGCACTCTCCCTGGGTCGACCGCCCACCTGTCTATCTCTTCCCAAGTTGTGTAGTCCAGATTCTGCTCCCATGTCCCGAAATCCTGACATTGCTGCCTGTCCTGCTCCTCGTATTGCCTCCTCTCTGCTTTCGCTGCCTCCAGCTCTGCTTTGGGGCGGCGATATTCCCCTGGCTCTGCCCAGGGTCCCTTTCCATCCAACTCGTCCTCCCAAGTCCACGAGTCTTGTGATGCTGGCTGCTTCTCACCACGCCGCTTGGTCCTGTTGTGGTGGGTGATTCTGTCACGGCTTTCTTCTGTTGAAGGAGAGGCGGACCAAAACACAACGTGGTTATTTTGATACATTTTTAATAACGATGATAAATGAACAATATACAAAAACAAGAAACGAGAAAAACCCCAAAACAGCCCTATCTGGTGTAACAAACACAAAGACAGGAACAATCACCCACAAAACCCAACACAAAACAGGCTACCTAAATATGGCTCCCAATCAGAGACAATGACTAACACCTGCCTCTGATTGAGAACCAAATCAGGCCCAAACACAGTAACAGACAAACTAGACATCCAACATAGAATGCCCACCCAGATCACACCCTGACCAAACAAAACATAGAACATACAAAGCATTGGTAGAATGGGATGTTATTGGTAGAATGGGATGTTATTGGTAGAATGGGATGTTATTTGTAGAATGGGATGTTATTGGTAGAATGGGATGTTATTTGTAGAATGGGATGTTATTGGTAGAATGGGATGTTATTTGTAGAATGGGATGTTATTTGTAGAATGGGATGTTATTGGTAGAATGGGATGTTATTGGTAGAATGGGATGTTATTGGTAGAATGGGATGTTATTTGTAGAATGGGATGTTATTGGTAGAATGGGATGTTATTGGTAGAATGGGATGTTATTGGTAGAATGGGATGTTATTGGTAGAATGGGATGTTATTGGTAGAATGGGATGTTATTGGTAGAATGGGATGTTATTTGTAGAATGGGATGTTATTGGTAGAATGGGATGTTATTGGTAGAATGGGATGTTATTTGTAGAATGGGATGTTATTTGTAGAATGGGATGTTATTGGTAGAATGGGATGTTATTGGTAGAATGGGATGTTATAGGTAGAATGGGATGTTATTTATAGAATGGGATGTTATTGGAAGAATGGGATGTTATTGGTAGAATGGGATGTTATTGGTAGAATGGGATGTTATTGGTAGAATGGGATGTTATTTGTAGCATGGGATGTTATTGGTAGAATGGGATGTTATTGGTAGAATGGGATGTTATTGGTAGAATGGGATGTTATTGGTAGAATGGGATGTTATTTGTAGAATGGGATGTTATTTGTAGAATGGGATGTTATTGGCAGAATGGGATGTTATTGGTAGAATGGGATGTTATTGGTAGAATGGGATGTTATTGGTAGAATGGGATGTTATTTGTAGAATGGGATGTTATTGGTAGAATGGGATGTTATTGATAGAATGGGATGTTATTGGTAGAATGGGATGTTATTGGTAGAATGGGATGTTATTGGTATAATGGGATGTTATTGGTAGAATGGGATGTTATTGGTAGAATGGGATGTTATTGGTAGAATGGGATGTTATTTGTAGAATGGGATGTTATTGGTAGAATGGGATGTTATTGGTAGAATGGGATGTTATTGGTAGAATGGGATGTTATTGGTAGAATGGGATGTTATTGGTAGAATGGGATGTTATTGGCAGAATGGGATGTTATTGGTAGAATGGGATGTTATTGGTAGAATGGGATGTTATTGGTATAATGGGACGTTATTGATAGAATGGGATGTTATGGATATCTTGATGAAATCTGTGTCTTGTCTTCACCTGTTAAATTCAGGATTAGAACATTAGACCATAACAACATTAGACCATGACAACATTAGACCATAACAACATTAGACCATGACAACATTAGACCATAACAACATTAGACCATAACAACATTAGACCATGACAACATTAGACCATTAGAACATTAGACCATTAGAACATTAGACCATTAGAAAATTAGACCATTAAAACATTAGACCATTAGACCATAACAACATTAGACCATGACAACATTAGACCATTAGAACATTAGACCATTAGACCATAACAACATTAGACCATGACAACATTAGACCATTAGAACATTAGACCATAACAACATTAGACCATGACAACATTAGACCATAACAACATTAGACCATGACAACATTAGACCATAACAACATTAGACCATAACAACATTAGACCATGACAACATTAGACCATTAGAACATTAGACCATTAGAACATTAGACCATTAGACCATAACAACATTAGACCATGACAACATTAGACCATTAGAACATTAGAACATAACAACATTAGACCATTAGAAAATTAGACCATTAAGACATTAGACCATTAGACCATAACAACATTAGACCATGACAACATTAGACCATTAGAACATTAGACCATTAGAACATTAGACCATTAGAACATTAGACCATTAGACCATAACAACATTAGACCATGACAACATTAGACCATTAGAACATTAGACCATAACAACATTAGACCATAACAACATTAGACCATTAGAACATTAGACCATAACAACATTAGACCATTAGAATATTAGACCATAACAACATTAGACCATGACAACATTAGACCATTAGAACATTAGACCATTAGAACATTAGACCATTAGACCACAACAACATTAGACCATTAGAACATTAGACCATTAGAACATTAGACCATAACAACATTAGACCATTAGAAAATTAGACCATTAAAACATTAGACCATTAGAACATTAGACAATAACAACATTAGACCATTAGAACATTAGACCATAACAACATTAGACCATAACAACATTAGACCATTAGAAAATTAGACCATTAAAACATTAGACCATTAGAACATTAATCCATTAGAACATTAACCGATAACAACATTAGAACATTAGACCATGAGAACATTAGAACATTAGACCATTAGACCATTAGAACATTAGACCATTAGAACATAAGACCATTAGAACATTAGAACATTAGACCATTAATCCATTAGAACATAAGACCATTAGAACATTCTTACATTAGACCATTCTTCCATTAGAACGTTAAACCATTATTCCATTAGAATGTTAGCCCATTAGAACATCAGAACTTTAGACCATTAATGCATTAGAATGTTTGATTATTAATCCATTAGAACATTAGACCATTAAAACATTAGACCATTAGATCATTAGACCATAACAACATTAGACCATTAGAACATTAGACCATAACAACATTAGAACATTAGAACATAAGACCAATAGAACATTAGACCATAATAACATTAGACCATTAGAATATTAGACCATTAGAACATTAGTCCATTAGAACATTAGACCATTAGAACATTAGAACATTAATCCATTAGAATATTAGACCATTAGAATGTTAGACTATTAGACCATTAGACCATAACAACATTAGAACATTAATCCGTTAGAACATTAGACCATTAATCCATTAGAACATTAGAACATTAATCAATTAGAACATTAGACTATTACAACATTAGACCATTAGAACATTAGGCCATTAGAAGATTAAAATATTAGACCATGAATCCATTAAAACATTAGACCATTAGAACATTTGAACATTAGACCATAACAACATTAGAACATTAGACCATAAGAACATTAGACCATAAGAACATTAGAACATTAGACCATTAGAACATTAGACCATTAGAACATTTGAACATTAGACCATAACAACATTAGAACATTAGACCATAAGAACATTAGAACATTAGAACATTAGACCATTAGAACATTAGACCATTAGACCATAAGAACATTAGAACATTAGAACATTAGAACATTAATCCATTAGAATATTAGACCATAATAACATTAGACCATTAGAACATTAGACCATTAGACCATTTGAACATTAGAACATTAGACCATTAGAACATTAGTCCATAACAACATTAGACCATTAGACCATAATAACATTAGACCATTAGAATATTAGGCCAATAGAACATTAGACCATAATAACATTAGACCATTAGAACATTAGACCATAATAACATTAGACCATAATAACATTAGACCATTAGAATATTAGACCAATAGAACATTAGACCATTAGAACATTAGACCATTAGAATATTAGACCAATAGAACATTAGACCATAATAACATTAGACCATTAGAATATTAGACCATTAGAACATTAGACCATAACAACATTAGACCATTAGAATATTAGACCAATAGAACATTAGACCAATAGAACATTAGACCATAATAACATTAGACCATTAGAATATTAGACCATAATAACATTAGACCATTAGAACATTAGACCATTAGAACATTAGACCATTAGAATATTAGACCATTAGAATATTAGACCATTAGACCATTAGACCATAATAACATTAGACCATTAGAACATTAGAACATTAGACCATTAATCCATTAGAACATTAGAACATTCTTACATTAGACCATTCTTCCATTAGAACGTTAAACCATTATTCCATTAGAATGTTAGCCCATTAGAACATCAGAACGTTAGACCATTAATGCATTAGAATGTTTGATTATTAATCCATTAGAACATTAGACCATTAGAATATTAGACCATTAGACCATTAGACCATAATAACATTAGACCATTAGAATATTAGACCATTAGAACATTAGACCATAATAACATTAGACCATTAGACTATTAGACCATTAGAATATTAGACCAATAGAACATTAGACCATTAGAATATTAGACCATTAGAACATTAGACCATAATAACATTAGACCATTAGAATATTAGACCAATAGAACATTAGACCATTAGAATATTAGACCATTAGAACATTAGACCATGATAACATTAGACCATTAGAATATTAGACCATTAGACCATTAGATCATAATAACATTAGACCATTAGAACATTAGAACATTAATCCATTAGAATATTAGACCATTAGAATGTTAGACTATTAGACCATTAGACCATAATAACATTAGACCATTAGAACATTAGACCATAATAACATTAGACCATAATAACATTAGACCATTAGAATATTAGACCAATAGAACATTAGACCATTAGAACATTAGACCATTAGAATATTAGACCAATAGAACATTAGACCATAATAACATTAGACCATAATAACATTAGACCATTAGAACATTAGACCATAATAACATTAGACCATTAGAACATTAGACCATTAGAATATTAGACCAATAGAACATTAGACCATTAGAATATTAGACCATTAGAATATTAGACCATTAGACATTAGACCATAATAACATTAGACCATTAGAACATTAGACCATTAGAATATTAGACCATTAGAACATTAGACCATTAGAACATTAGACCATAACCATTAGAACATTAGAACATTAGACCATTAATAACATTAGACCATTCTTAGACCATTAGAATATTAGAATTATTAACCATTATTCCATTAGAATATTAGACCATTAGAACATTAGACCAGAATAACATTAGACCATTAGAATATTAGCATTAGAACATTATTTGACCATTAGAACATTAGACCATTAGAACATTAGACCATAACAACCATTAGAATTTAGACCATTAGAACATTAGACCATTAGAATTTAGACCATTAGAACATTAGACCATTAGAACATTAGACCATTAGAATATTAGACCATTAGAACATTAGACCATAATAACATTAGACCATTAGAATATTAGACCATTAGAATATTAGACCATTAAACATTAGACCATTAGAATATTAGACCATTAGAATATTAGACCAATAGATAATTAAATATTAGACCATTAGAATATTAGACCAAATAACATTAGACCATTAGAATATTAGACCATTAGAACATTAGACCATAATAACATTAGACCATTAGAATATTAGACCATTAGAACATTAGACCATTAGAACATTAGACCATTAGAATATTAGAATTAGACCATTAGACCATAACAACATTAGAACATTAACCGTTAGAACATTAGACCATTAGACCATTAGAACATTAGAACATTAACATTAGACCATTAGAACATTAGACCATTAGAACATTAGACCATTAGAACATTAGACCATTAGAATATTAGACCAATAGAACATTAGACCATAAAACATTAGACCATTAGAACATTAGACCATTAGAACATATTAGAAATAGAACATTAGACCATAAAATTAGACCATTAACATTAGAACATTAGACCATTAGAACATTAGACCATAGAACATTAGACCATTAGAACATTAGACCATTAGAACATTAGACCATAACAACATTAGAACATTAGACCATAACAACATTAGAACATTAGACCATAAGAACATTAGACCATTAGAACATTAGAACATTAGACCATTAGAACATTAGAACATTAGAACATTAGAACATTAGAACATTAGACCATTAGAACATTAGACCATATTAGAACATTAGACCATTAGAACATTAGAACATTAGACCATTTGAACATTAGAACATTAGACCATTAGAACATTAGACCATAACAACATTAGACCATTAGAATAGAACATTAGACCATAACAACATTAGAACATTAGACCATAACAACATTAGAACATTAGACCATAACAACATTAGACCATTAGAATATTAGACCATTAGACCATTAGAACATTAGACCATAAGAACATTAGACCATTAGAACATTAGACCATTAGAATATTACATTAGACCATAATAACATTAGACCATTAGAATATTAGACCAATAGAACATTAGACCATAATAACATTAGACCATTAGAATATTAGACCATTAGAACATTAGACCATAATAACATTAGACCATTAGAATATTAGACCATTAGAACATTAGACCATAATAACATTAGACCATTAGAATATTAGACCATAATAACATTAGACCATTAGAATATTAGACCATTAGAATATTAGACCATATAACATTAGACCATTAGAATATTAGACCATTAGAACATTAGACCATAAGAACATTAGACCATAAGAATATTAGACCATTAGAACATTAGACCATAAGAACATTAGACCATTAGAATATTAGACCATTAGAACATTAGACCATTAGAACATTAGACCATTAGAATTCCATTAGAACATTAGACCATTAGAATTTAGACCATTAGAACATTAGACCATTAGAAACATTAGACCAATAGAACCATTAGACCATTAGAACATTAAACCATAACAACATTAGACCATTAGAATATTAGACCAATAGAATATTAGACCATAACAACATTAGACCATTAGAATATTAGACCATTAGAACATTAGACCATAATAACATTAGACCATTAGAATATTAGACAAATAGAACATTAGACCATAATAACATTAGACCATTAGAATATTAGACCATTAGAACATTAGACCATAATAACATTAGACCATTAGAATATTAGACCAATAGAACATTAGACCATAATAACATTAGACCATTAGAATATTAGACCATTAGAACATTAGACCATTAGAATATTAGACCATTAGAACATTAGACCATAGAACATTAGACCATTAGAACATTAGACCATTAAACATTAAACCATTAGAACATTAGACCATTAGAATATTAGACCAATAGAATATTAGACCATTACAACATTAGACCATTAGAATATTAGACCATTAGAACATTAGACCATAATAACATTAGACCATTAGAATATTAGACCATTAGAACATTAGACCATAATAACATTAGACATTATTAGAACATTAGACCATAACAACATTAGACCATTAGAACATTAACAAACATTAGAACATTAGACCATATTAGACCATTAGAATTAGACATTAGAACATTAGACCATAACAACATTAGACCATTAGAACATTAGACCATAACAACATTAGAACATTAGACCATTAGAACATTAGACCATTAGAACATTAGACCATTAGAACATTAGACCATTAGAATATTAGACCATTAGAACATTAGACCATAACAACATTAGACATTAGAACATTAGACCATAATAACATTAGACCATTAGAACATTAGAACATTAGACCATTAATCCATTAGAACATTAGAACATTCTTACATTAGACCATTCTTCCATTAGAACGTTAAACCATTATTCCATTAGAATGTTAGCCCATTAGAACATCAGAACGTTAGACCATTAATGCATTAGAATGTTTGATTATTAATCCATTAGAACATTAGACCATTAGAATATTAGACCATTAGACCATTAGACCATTAGACCATAATAACATTAGACCATTAGAATATTAGACCATTAGAACATTAGACCATAATAACATTAGACCATTAGACTATTAGACCATTAGAATATTAGACCAATAGAACATTAGACCATTAGAATATTAGACCATTAGAACATTAGACCATAATAACATTAGACCATTAGAATATTAGACCAATAGAACATTAGACCATTAGAATATTAGACCATTAGAACATTAGACCAAGATAACATTAGACCATTAGAATATTAGACCATTAGAACATTAGTCCATTAGAACATTAGACCATTAGAACATTAGAACATTAATCCATTAGAATATTAGACCATTAGAATGTTAGACTATTAGACCATTAGACCATAACAACATTAGAACATTAATCCGTTAGAACATTAGACCATTAATCCATTAGAACATTAGAACATTAATCAATTAGAACATTAGACTATTACAACATTAGACCATTAGAACATTAGGCATTAGAAGATTAAAATATTAGACCATGAATCCATTAAAACATTAGACCATTAGAACATTTGAACATTAGACCATAACAACATTAGAACATTAGACCATAAGAACATTAGACCATAAGAACATTAGAACATTAGACCATTAGAACATTAGACCATTAGAACATTTGAACATTAGACCATAACAACATTAGAACATTAGACCATAAGAACATTAGAACATTAGAACATTAGACCATTAGAACATTAGACCATTAGACCATAAGAACATTAGAACATTAGAACATTAATCCATTAGAATATTAGACCATAATAACATTAGACCATTAGAACATTATACCATTAGACCATTTGAACATTAGAACATTAGACCATTAGAACATTAGTCCATAACAACATTAGACCATTAGACCATAATAACATTAGACCATTAGAATATTAGGCC
Source organism: Oncorhynchus tshawytscha (assembly GCF_018296145.1). NCBI lineage: Eukaryota > Metazoa > Chordata > Actinopteri > Salmoniformes > Salmonidae > Oncorhynchus > Oncorhynchus tshawytscha. The sequence goes on along the minus strand of NC_056442.1, from coordinate 60,403,823 downwards.
AATAGAACATTAGACCATAATAACATTAGACCATTAGAACATTAGACCATAATAACATTAGACCATAATAACATTAGACCATTAGAATATTAGACCAATAGAACATTAGACCATTAGAACATTAGACCATTAGAATATTAGACCAATAGAACATTAGACCATAATAACATTAGACCATTAGAATATTAGACCATTAGAACATTAGACCATAACAACATTAGACCATTAGAATATTAGACCATAACAACATTAGACCATTAGAATATTAGACCATTAGAATATTAGACCAATAGAACATTAGACCATTAGAATATTAGAATTAGAATATTAGACCATTAGAATATTAGACCATTAGACCATTAGACCATAAGAACATTAGACCATTAGAACATTAGAACATTAGACCATTAGAACATTAGAACCATTAGAACATTAGAACATTACATTAGACCATTCTTCCATTAGAACGTTAAACCATTATTCCATTAGAATGTTAGCCCATTAGAACATCAGAACGTTAGACCATTAATGCATTAGAATGTTTGATTATTAATCCATTAGAACATTAGACCATTAGAATATTAGACCATAATAACATTAGACCATAATAACATTAGACCATTAGAATATTAGACCAATAGAACATTAGACCATTAGAATATTAGACCATTAGAACATTAGACCATGATAACATTAGACCATTAGAATATTAGACCATTAGACCATTAGATCATAATAACATTAGACCATTAGAATATTAGACCATTAGAATATTAGACCAATAGAACATTAGACCATTAGAATATTAGACCATTAGAACATTAGACCATAATAACATTAGACCATTAGAATATTAGACCAATAGAACATTAGACCATAATAACATTAGACCATTAGAACATTAGTCCATAACAACATTAGAACATTAGACCATAACAACATTAGAACATTAGACCATAACAACATTAGAACATTAGACCATTAGAACATTAGAACATTAGACCATAACAACATTAGAACATTAGACCATAACAACATTAGAACATTAGACCATTAGAATATTAGACCAATAGAACATTAGACCATAATAACATTAGACCATTAGAATATTAGACCAATAGAACATTAGACCATAACAACATTAGACCATTAGAATATTAGACCAATAGACCATTAGACCATAAGAACATTAGACCATTAGAACATTAGAACATTAGACCATTAATCCATTAGAACATTAGAACATTCTTACATTAGACCATTCTTCCATTAGAACGTTAAACCATTATTCCATTAGAATATTAGACCATTAGAACATCAGAACGTTAGACCATTAATGCATTAGAATGTTTGATTATTAATCCATTAGAACATTAGACCATTAGAATATTAGACCATTAGAACATTAGACCATAATAACATTAGACCATTAGAACATTAGACCATTAGAACATTAGAAACATTAGACCATTAGAACATTAGACCATAATAACATTAGACCATAATAACATTAGACCATTAGAATATTAGACCAATAGAACATTAGACCATTAGAACATTAGACCATTAGAATATTAGACCAATAGAACATTAGACCATAATAACATTAGACCATTAGACCATTAGACCATTAGAACATTAGACCATAATAACATTAGACCATTAGAACATTAGACCATTAGAATATTAGACCAATTAGACCATTAGAATATTAGACCATTAGAATATTAGACCATTAGAATATTAACCATTAGAACATTAGACCATAATAACATTAGACCATTAGAACATTAGACCATTAGAACATTAGACCATTAGAACATTAGACCATAACAACATTAGACCATTAGAACATTAGACCATTAGAACATTAGACCATAACAACATTAGACCATTAGAATATTAGACCATTATTCCATTAGAACATTAGACCATTAATAACATTAGACCATTAGAATATTAGACATTAGAACATTAGACCATAACAACATTAGAACATTAGAATATTAGACCATATTAGAACATTAGACCATAACAACATTAGACCATTAGAATATTAGACCATTAGAACATTAGACCATAATAACATTAGACCATTAGAATATTAGACCATTAGAACATTAGACCATAATAACATTAGACCATTAGAATATTAGACCATTAGAACATTAGACCATAAGAACATTAGACCATTAGAATATTAGACCATTAGAACATTAGACCATAACATTAGACCATTAGAATATTAGACCAATAGAACATTAGACCATAATAACATTAGACCATTAGAATATTAGACCATAATAACATTAGACCATTAGAATATTAGACCATTAGAACATTAGACCATAATAACATTAGACCATTAGAACATTAGACCAATAGAACATTAGACCATTAACATTAGACCATTAGAATATTAGACCATTAGAACATTAGACCATAACAACATTAGACCATTAGAATATTAGACCAATAGAACATTAGACCATAATAACATTAGACCATTAGAATATTAGACCATTAGAATATTAGACCAATAGAACATTAGACCATAATAACATTAGACCATAACAACATTAGACCAATAGAACATTAGACCATAATAACATTAAACCATAACAACATTAGACCATTAGAATATTAGACCAATAGAATATTAGACCATAACAACATTAGACCATTAGAATATTAGACCATTAGAACATTAGACCATAATAACATTAGACCATTAGAATATTAGACCATTAGAACATTAGACCATAAGAACATTAGACCATTAGAACATTAGACCATAAGTACATTAGACCATAAGAACATTAGAACATTAGAACATTAGACCATAAGAACATTAAACCATATCAACATTAGAACATTAGACCATAAGTACATTAGACCATAAGAACATTAGAACATTAGAACATTAGACCATTAGAACATTAGACCATTAGAACATTAGACCATTAGAACATTAGACCATAAGAACATTAGAACATTAGAACATTAGACCATAAGTACATTAGACCATAAGAACATTAGAACATTAGAACATTAGACCATTAGACCATAAGAACATTAGAACATTAGAACATTAGACCATTAGAACATTAGACCATAAGAACATTAGACCATTATAACAACATTAGAACATTAGACCATAACAACATTAGAACATTAGACCATAACAACATTAGACCATTAGAATATTAGACTAATAGAACATTAGACCATAACAACATTAGACCATTAGAATATTAGACCAATAGAACATTAGACGATTAGAATATTAGACCAATAGAACATTAGACCATAATAACATTAGACCATTAGAATATTAGACCAATAGAACATTAGACCATAATAACATTAGACCATTAGAATATTAGACCATTAGAACATTAGACCATAATAACATTAGACCATTAGAATATTAGACCAATAGAACATTAGACCATAATAACATTAGACCATTAGAATATTAGACCATAATAACATTAGACCATTAGAATATTAGACCATTAGAACATTAGACCATAATAACATTAGACCATTAGAATATTAGACCAATAGAACCATTAGAATATTTAGACCATTAGAATATTAGACCATTAGAACATTAGACCATAACAACATTAGACCATTAGAATATTAGACCAATAGAACATTAGACCATAATAACATTAGACCATTAGAATATTAGACCATTAGAATATTAGACCATATAGAACATTAGACCATTAGAACATTAGACCATAACAAAATTAGACCATTAGAACATTAGACCATAATAACATTAAACCATAACAACATTAGACCATTAGAATATTAGACCATTAGAATATTAGACCATAACAACATTAGACCATTATTAGACCATTAGAACATTAGACCATTAGAACATTAGACCATTAGAACATTAGACCATTAGAACATTAGACCATTAGAACATCAGAACCATTAGACATAACAACATTAGAACATTAGACCATAACAACATTAGACCATTAGAACATTAGACCATTAGAACATTAGACCATTAGAATATTAGACCATTAGAACATTAGACCATAAGAACATTAGACCATTAGAACATTAGACCATTAGAACATTAGACCATAAGAACATTAGACCATTAGAACATTAGACCATTAGAACATTAGACCATAATAACATTAGACCATTAGAATATTAGACCATTAGAACATTAGACCATAATAACATTAGACCATTAGAATATTAGACCATTAGAATATTAGACCATTAGAACATTAGACCATTAGAACATTAGACCATTAGAACATTAGACCATAGAACATTAGACCATTAGACCATTAGAATATTAGACCATTAGAACATTAGACCATAATAACATTAGACCATTAGAACATTAGACCATAAGAACATTAGACCACATTAGACCATTAGAACATTAGACCATTAGAATATTAGACCATAGAACATTAGACCATAATAACATTAGACCATTAGAACATTAGACCATTAGAACATTAGACCATAACAACATTAGAACATTAGACCATTAGAATATTAGACCATTAGAACATTAGACCATAAAACATTAGACCATTAGAATATTAGACATTAGACCATTAGAACATTAGACCATTAGAACATTAGACCATTAGAATATTAGACCATTAGAACATTAGACCATAAGAACATTAGACCATAATAACATTAGACCATTAACATTAGACATTAGACCATTAGAATATTAGACCATTAGAACATTAGACCATAAGAACATTAGACCATTAGAATATTAGACCATTAGAACATTAGACCATAATAACATTAGACCATTAGAATATTAGACCATTAGAACATTAGACCATAATAACATTAGACCATTAGAATATTAGACCATTAGACCATAACAACATTAGAACATTAGACCATAACAACATTAGAACATTAGACCATAACAACATTAGACCATTAGAATTTAGACCATTAGAACATTAGACCATTAGAACATTAGACCATTAGAATATTAGACCATTAGACATTAGACATTAGAACATTAGACCATTAGAATATTAGACCATTAGAACATTAGACCATAATAACATTAGACCATTAGAATATTAGACCATTAGAACATTAGACCATAACATTAGACCATTAGAATATTAGACCAATAGAACATTAGACCATAATAACATTAGACCATTAGAACATTAGACCATAATAACATTAGACCATTAGAATATTAGACCATTAGAACATTAGACCATAATAACATTAGACCATTAGAATATTAGACCAATAGAACATTAGACCATAATAACATTAGACCATTAGAATATTAGACCATTAGAACATTAGACCATAACAACATTAGACCATTAGAATATTAGACCAATAGAACATTAGACCATAATAACATTAGACCATTAGAATATTAGACCATTAGAATATTAGACCAATAGAACATTAGACCATAATAACATTAGACCATAACAACATTAGACCATTAGAACATTAGACCATTAGAACATTAGACCATAATAACATTAGACCATTAGAATATTAGACCATTAGAACATTAGACCATAACAACATTAGACCATTAGAATATTAGACCATTAGAACATTAGACCATAATAACATTAGACCATTAGAATATTAGACCATTTAGACCATAATAACATTAGACCATTAGACCATTAGAACATTAGACCATAATAACATTAGACCATTAGAATATTAGACCATTAGAACATTAGACCATAATAACATTAGACCATTAGAATATTAGACCATTAGAACATTAGACCATAAGAACATTAGACCATTAGAATATTAGACCATTAGAACATTAGACCATAATAACATTAGACCATTAGAATATTAGACCATTAGAATATTAGACCATTAGAACATTAGACCATAATAACATTAGACCATTAGACCATTAGAACATTAGACCATAATAACATTAAACCATAACAACATTAGACCATTAGAATATTAGACCAATTAGAACATTAGACCATAACAACATTAGACCATTAGAATATTAGACCATTAGAACATTAGACCATAATAACATTAGACCATTAGAATATTAGACCATTAGAACATTAGACCATTAGACCATTAGAACATTAGTCCATAACAACATTAGAACATTAGACCATAACAACATTAGACCACATTAGACCATTAGAACATTAGACCATTAGAACATTAGACCATTAGAACATTAGACCATAATAACATTAGACCATTAGAATATTAGACCATTAGAACATTAGACCATTTAGAATTATATTAGACCATTAGAACATTAGACCATAATAACATTAGACCATTAGAACATTAGACCATTAGAACATTAGACCATAATAACATTAGACCATTAGAATATTAGACCATAATAACATTAGACCATTAGAATATTAGACCATTAGAACATTAGACCATAATAACATTAGAACATTAGAATATTAGACCATTAGAACATTAGACCATTAGAACATAACATTAGACCATTAGAATATTAGACCATTAGAACATTAGATTAGACCATAACAACATTAGAACATTAGACCATTAGACCAATAGAACATTAGACCATAATAACATTAGACCATTAGAATATTAGACCATTAGAATATTAGACCAACATTAGACCATAATAACATTAGACCATAACAAATTAGACCAATAGAACATTAGACCATAAACATAAACATTAGACCATTAGAATATTAGACCATTAGAACATTAGACCATAACAGACATTAGAATATTAGACCATTAGAACATTAGACCATTAACATTAGAACCATTAGAATATTAGACCATTAGAACATTAGAACATTTAGACCATTAGAACATTAGAACATAACAACATTAGAACATTAGACCATAACAACATTACCATTAGAACATTAGACCATAGAACATTAGACCATTAGAATATTAGACATTAGAACATTAGACCATAACAACATTAGACCATTAGAATATTAGACCATTAGAACATTAGACCATAACAACATTAGACCATTAGAATATTAGACCATTAGAACATTAGACCATAATAACATTAGACCATTAGAATATTAGACCATTAGAACCATTAGACCATAAGACCATTAGAACATTAGACCATTAACATTAGACCATTAGAATATTAGACCATTAGAACATTAGACCATAATAACATTAGACCATTAGAATATTAGACCAATAGAACATTAGACCATAAACATTAGACCATTAGAATATTAGACCATTAGAACATTAGACCATAACAACATTAGACCATTAGAATATTAGACCAATAGAACATTAGACATTAGAACATTAGAACATTAGAATATTAGACCATTAGAATATTAGACCAATAGAACATTAGACCATAACATTAGACCATTATTAGACCATAGAACATTAGACCATTAGAACATTAGACCATAACAACATTAGACCATTAGAATATTAGACCATTAGAACATTAGACCATAACAACATTAGACCATTAGAATATTAGACCATTAGAAACATTAGACCATTAACATTAGACCATTAGAATATTAGACCATTAGAACATTAGACCATAATAACATTAGACCATTAGAATATTAGACCATTAGAACATTAGACCATAATAACATTAGACCATTAGAATATTAGACCATTAGAAACATTTAGACCATAAGAACATTAGACCATAATAAACATTAGACCATAGAACATTAGACCATTAGAACATTAGAACCATTAGAACATTAGACCATTAGAATATTAGACCATTAGAACATTAGACCATAACAACATTAGACATTAGAATATTAGACCATAACAACATTAGACCATAATAACATTAGACCATTAGAATATTAGACCATTAGAACATTAGACCATAATAACATTAAACCATTAGAACATTAGTCCATAACAACATTAGAACATTAGACCATAACAACATTAGAACATTAGACCATAACAACATTAGAACATTAGACCATTAGAACATTAGAACATTAGACCATAACAACATTAGAACATTAGACCATAACAACATTAGAACATTAGACCATTAGAATATTAGACCAATAGAACATTAGACCATAATAACATTAGACCATTAGAACATTAGTCCATAACAACATTAGAACATTAGACCATAACAACATTAGAACATTAGACCATAACAACATTAGAACATTAGACCATTAGAACATTAGAACATTAGACCATAACAACATTAGAACATTAGACCATAACAACATTAGAACATTAGACCATTAGAACATTAGAACATTAGACCATAACAACATTAGAACATTAGACCATAACAACATTAGAACATTAGACCATTAGAACATTAGACCATAACAACATTAGACCATTAGAACATTAGACCATTAGAACATTAGACCATAACAACATTAGAACATTAGACCATAATAACATTAGACCATTAGAATATTAGACCATTAGACCATTAGACCATAACAACATTAGACCATTAGACCATAATAACATTAGACCATTAGAATATTAGACCATTAGACCATTAGAATATTAGACCATAATAACATTAGACCATAACAACATTAGACCATTAGAATATTAGACCATTAGACCATTAGACCATAATAACATTAGACCATTAGAATATTAGACCATTAGAACATTAGACCATAATAACATTAGACCATTAGAATATTAGACCATTAGACCATTAGACCATAATAACATTAGACCATTAGAATATTAGACCATTAGAATATTAGACCAATAGAACATTAGACCATAATAACATTAGACCATTAGAACATTAGACCATAATAACATTAGACCATTAGAATATTAGACCAATAGAACAT